>NW_023595760.1:0-15565 GCF_014839805.1 Manduca sexta | reverse complement strand
CGTCTCTTCATCCAAAGCAATAAAATTATATAGTATCACAAACTCGCATTTATAATATTAGTACAAAGTGAGCTATTTTGTTAACGTGTTTGAATTTGTTAGAAGTAAACAGTCACCGCTGAACGGCTTTGTATAAAATTTTAGCCCAAATAGATACCAGATAAAGGTTTAGTTTGAAGGGCGTTGTATACTTACATAAGCTATTTTATCCTGGAATGTACATAGTGGGGCCCTATGTCTTGTGGGCAGGCGGAGCCACGGGAACTTAAAGTATATAAATACATCATTTTTCAGTGCTGTGTATCATAAAATATGCAATGATAGCGAAAGACTATCTGTATTAGTACACAAAGATGAAGAGTTTGTTTGTTTGTTTGAACGCGCTAATCTCGGGAACTACTAAACCGATTTTGATTTTTTTTTTCACTAATAAGAAGCTACATTACTCTTGAGTGCTATAGGATTTTTATCCCAGGAAAATACAAAGCGGGACTTTTATTCCAGAAAATATTTTTACGCGGACAGAGCTGCGTGTAAAAGCTATATTGTATACTAGCTTATGCCCGCGGCTACGCCCGCGTTATAAAATTTTTCAGGCTAAAGTTTTCTGTTATAAAAGTAGTGGTTTCCCGGGAGCTTATGTTCTTCCCAGGGTCTCAAACTGACTCCATACCAAATTTCATCTTAATACGTTGGGTAGTTTTTGAGTTTAACACGTTCAGGCAGACAGATGCAGCGGGGGACTATGTTTTATAATATATTTTTTAGAACTTTTTAAGAGGAACAATCCCGTCATACATCATTGTTGCATAACTTTAACCGTTTACGCGGCGCACGCAACGGAAGCTCTCAAAACTAATAAATTGTCCCCGTGTTTGCAACATGTTTCATTACTGCTCCGCTCCTATTAGTCATAGCGTGATGATATATAGCCTATAGCACTCCACAAATAAAGAGCTATCCAACACAAAACGATTTTTTCAGTTAAAACTGGTAGTTCCTGAGATTAGCCATTACTGCTCCGCTCCTATTGGTCATAGCGTGATGATATATAACTTAGAGCACTCCAAAAACAAAGGGCTATTCAACACAAAAATAATTTTTCGGTTCGAACCGGTAGTTCCAGAGATTAGCCATTACTGCTCCACTCCTATTGGGTATAGCGTGATGATATATAGCATATAGCACTCCACGAACAAAGAGCTATCCAACACAAAAATATTTTTTTCAATTTGGACCGGTAGTTCCTGAGATTAGCCATTACTGCTCCGCTCCTATTGGGTATAGCGTGATGATATATAGCCTATAGCACTCCATGAACAAAGGGCTATCTAACGCAAAAAGAATTTTTCAGTTTGGACCGGTAGTGCCTGAGATTAGCCATTACTGCTCCGCTCCTATTGGGTATAGCGTGATGATATATAGCCTATAGCACTTCACGAATAAAGGGCTATCCAACGCAAAAAGAATTTTTCAGTTTGGACCGGTAGTTCCTGAGATTAGCCATTACTGCTCCGCTCTTATTGGGTATAGCGTGATGATATATAGCCTATAGCACTCCACGAACAAAGGGCTATCCAACGCAAAAAGAATTTTTCAGTTTGGACCGGTAGTGCCTGAGATTAGCCATTACTGCTCCGCTCCTAGAGGGTATAGCGTGATGATATATAGCCTATAGCACTCCACGAACAAAGGGCTATCCAACGCAAAAGAATTTTTCAGTTTGGACCGGTAGTTCCTGAGATTAGCCATTACTGCTCCGCTCCTATTGGGTATAGCGTGATGATATATAGCCTATAGCACTCCACGAACAAAGGGCTATCCAAAGCAAAAAGAATTTTTCAGTTTGGACCGGTAGTTCCTGAGATTAGCGCGTTCAAACAAACAAACAAACTCTTCAGCTTTATATAATAGTATAGATTAGGGGACTCCCCGCAAATAATGTTAATAAATGTGTAATTTAATATGTATGTACCTAATAATGTTAGCATCTTTGTTTGTTTAGGTATTATACTGTATTGTGCGCACTTCGCCCTTATGACCTTTAAAATAAAATTCAAAGTCGCAGTATATATTCTGGTACGAAAAGTTTATGTACTTCGAAATAAAAACTACTTTTCAAATTCTATCGTAGTCTTGTGTATTTTAGTTTTCTCTTGACGTTTTAAACTGCAACCTTCATGGTCGCGGGGTTCAGAAGTTGGTCATTCGAAACGTCAAAGGTACAATATCTACCTACGTTTGGCTGTGGTCAAATAATATGTCAAATTTTATTCAGACCTTCAGCGGGTCTTGGTACAAAAATCCAACTATATGTAACAAAATTTCGGTCCATAACTTAAGTAAAATATTCAAATAATTTTAGTAAAATATCTTGCATTAGTCTCATGTACATCTATTACAAACAACACAAAGATTCCAAACAATCAATCTATAAACACAATTTTAGAAAATAAAAAAAGATCTTAACGGTCTTTGAAACAAATAAACAATGCTTTGGGACACAATTTTGGACTCTAAAATTGCTAATCGAAATCTTCAAATTCTGGAAATTCGTCCCCGTATTCCACAGGGAACATGGCGGCGCACTCTTCCTCGCCAGCGCGGACGTCGCGGCTGACGTGGCACGGTCCCAGGTCCATCAACTCCAGGAGCGACAGATCAGATTCCACGGACAGCATGACTGCTATTTTTGCGTCAACACTGGAACACATAGCAATCAGCATCACGACTTTTTAGGGGTAGGCAAGGGTGTAACATGGCCACATTTTTCAAGCTGTGTTAGGTCCAAATAAGGGACGATTGACATTGTTATTAACGTTATTATCCAACCCTGGATCAAATCCGAACCCTCAGCACAAAAGCGTGGGCATAGTTGTACCGCAATACAACTATGCCCACGAAGCTGTTAATCGAAACTTGCTTATCGTATAAAACGCGAACACAAATTAATACCTATTATAGCAGCTCCATAATATGAGACACTGTCTTACTGCTGATTATAAGCATCCTCTACTAAGAGGCCTTAGTCCATCACGCTGGCTTTGTGCGCGTTGGTGGACTTCATATACCTTGAAATTCTTATGCAAAAATGTTGACTACCTCGGTGACATAGTTGTAATTGTCACGGTATGAGTGCGATTACCACGAGGTCCTGGGTTCGAATGCCGGGTCGGGTCAAAATAATTGTGACTGAGTTTTTCCATTGAAAAAATGACTCAGTCACAGCTTGGTGTCATGAAGTTGGCGGTGTCATGCCCTCGGAAAATACATAATGGCATTGGTCCTGCCCATGATCTCTCTCCGATCATGTCGGAATGCCGTCTCACCGGACTATGAGAGTGCCCTTGTATTGTGCATACACTTGTGTAGTATAATACCTCCTACATACTTGACTAATCTCCATTGAGATTGACCGCCGTGTCCAAATTCGATTGGAGAGGAATCGTGTAAAAATTACTCGCTATGTGTTCTTAATTGACAAAGAATTAATAATTTGCATTCAGAGGTGTATGCTAAGGCAAAAGAGTTGTTAAAGGACATTATATTCAAATGGCGATAGCCTAGTTGGGTGAGGAACGGACTGCCAAGACGAATGTCCGCAGGTTCAAATCCCAAGGGCACACACCTTTGACTTTTCTAAAATCATGTGTGTATTCTTTGTGAATTTATCGTTTGCTTTAACGGTGAAGGAAAACATCTTGAGGAAACCTGCACATCTGAGAAGTTCTCTACAGGAATTTCGAAGGTGTGTGAAGTCTACCAATCCGCACTAGGCCAGCGTGATGGACTAAGGCCTAATCCCTCTCAGTAGTAGACGATGCCCATGCTCAGCAGTGGGCAAGTATATAATACAGGGCTGATATTATTATTATTCTATTCAAACAGGTATTTAAATCCTGGACCTTGGTCTCGACAATTAGTTCCATTCCCAACCAGGGATTTGCCACTACAAGTCCTCCTTTCAGCTAAACAACAAATTATTTCACCAGAAACCAACGCCATACGATGATCTGCCACTATTCGCAATTCTAATTCGCATTTTAAATATTATTAAATGTACAAATACAATACGTTATAAAAACAATAAACATTTTGTATCACTTACGATTTCTTAGAATCATTATCTATTATAGTGTCGTATTGCTTAACGCTATGCGCTGTGAAAACACTTTTGTAAGGCGATTCGCATCTGAACACACCGAACTGTAAACAATAAAGCCAAACAATGTCATTTATAATGTTCTGAGTCACTAGGTGTATATTGGTTGATGTAACCAGGGTATGGTCGATATGGCAGGGTTTTGCCTCTCAAATATAATATATGAAGCTCAAGAGTGTGCTAAACTCACGAACTGCTAAACTGATATGATTTTTTTTCACTAATCAGAAGCTATATTACTTCTAAGTGCTATAGGGTTTTTATCCCGGGAATATATTTACATGAGAAAACTTTATCACGGGAGCTGCTTGCAAAACTAATAAGATATATTAATGTCGGCACTACATTATTATACAGGCTTTTTGTAATAGACTTTTTGCTACTCTAATTTATGGGGAAGGTGTTAACTGGGCTATTTTTGACTTCGCTACGTCAACTCCAATAAAGACATACAGTACCATGCATATTTTATAAGACTACAACGTTTGACCCAAATTAGAATTCGAAACTATGAACTCCACATCAAGAGCATATACCCAGATATAACATACATATCAAGCAATAAAAAGATATTACTTGGCAGTGAATATCACAATAGCTTAAGGTGGTAGCTCAAGGTCCATTTTCATACATTTTGTTTCGGCTTTAATCTGGGTAACTAAACAAGTATTGGCAAGTAAAGAATTTAAATTCACGTCTAGTTAGTGATTAGTTCTCGCAGTTGAAAGAAAAACGTAAAAATAATTAATAATCATGGATATTTCTGCCTTTAAAATTTCGTCATATTAAATTTTAAAGGCCGAAATATCCATGATTATTAATTACTTACGTTTTTCTTCAACTGCGAGAACTAATCACTACGTTACTAAATACTGCCAAACTGTTGATTAACTTTAAGAAAGAAATAACAGAATAGCTGCAGCCTGAGACTGTGGCTTCGTATAGCATCTGTCAGGGTACCTATATGATGTTTGGTCGCTGACTTATATTTCCTTTTTTTGTACTACACGGTAAAGTGACCCCACTACACCTGATGGTAAGTGGTTTGGGGTCCAATAGAATGTCGACTGACGAGAGATGATTACCCCTCGACAGTCGACTCAATTATGCCGGCCTGTTGGAACCGGATATACACAGGCTGATTCCGGAACGCGACACACTTACGCGGCCCACTATGACGGGTTTTAACACCTTGTCTACGGTGGTCGCTATCCGGGCGAATATAAAATATATCTTACCACCATAACAGCATCTATAGTACGTTATAATAATTAATGACGAGTATTGTAAAAACTTTTCTATAACCTTGGGAATAAAAACCATTTAAAAATTACCTTACTGATGTATGAAATTAGGTAGAGACATGTAACTAACTTATTCTATCTGTAGTGATATACAGGGTCATTTTGACATTGCGTTACTAAATTAAACCACATACTTATCTACTTGGAAACAACACTTTACAATAAGTTATTTATGCCTTAGACTTAAAATAAAAATGTATAAGTTTCGAACTAAATAAATATTAATAAAAAGTAATTTTAATGTTTCGCGCTCTAATGCCAGTATTACTACTCTAAAATAATTTATCGCAATGGCAACATCATACTTTCAGTCAGAAACAAACTCACGCACACGAGATATTCGCATTAAACTACAAAATGATAAAAAAATCAGAAAACTAAAAACAGGATTTTTGGTGAAAATATTCGTTATTAATGGATGATTTTTGGCTCAATGTCAGCAAAGTTGAAGACGAGTATGTGGTTTCATTTAGTAAAGCAGTCTCAAAATGACCCTGTATACTATTTTAAGTTGTAATTTAAGATTACCTTGATTTTATTACTATACTATATAACATTTCTATTAAAAACAAATTTATATTACAAAGATTATTAAAACAAAGTCTTTAACAGGTAAAATAGTTGAGGTTTCACCTAGTCTTGGATTGTAAGGGTGTGAGTATACTTACGTGTAATACAGCATTTCGGTGATGCTTCAGGACATCAATAGCTTTGTACCGTTTGTTTATATCAAGCATGACTAAAACGTGAGGCGGCAGGAACTCGGATTGAGGTGTCACGTGCTCATGGACCAACTGAAAATCACTGTATTCTTAGGACAGGTGAACGCGACCTGATGATCGTAAAAGTCCAGACATACTGCCAGTCAAAAGTTATATCAATTAGATATATCAATAAGGGCCATCAGAAAGTAGTCTTTTAATCCTTTTGAAAAATCATTGAAGTACATCTCGATGTGAGAAATACAAACCATTTGCCTCAAATTTATTATTATTTATAAATCAAATCAAATCAAATCTTTATTGTGTGATTCTTAGTACAGTAGTTGGTATCATTATAATTCAGATCTATAAAATATTGTTCACTTCTTGCTGATTATTCATATCCCAAAATATGTTCTGATTAAAAAATATTCCTAAATTAAAACCAGACTTTTTTATGTAGGTGCACCAGTTATGGCTCTTATTGCCCCATTTTTCTTCCTATATTTACTGCGGTTAAGGTTACTGCAGTTACGGTCCAATCTCCAAAATCCATCTTATATAAGAACTTTAAAACACGTACCTTAGGAAATAAAATGGCCAACGCGTTAGCCTTAGCGATGTCGTTTGGAGGGGCATAGAAGCCAGGTATCAATAGACCTGGAGGGGGACAGTAGCCTATGTCGATTTCTTCTTCATCGCTCACTTCTTCATCTGAGAGTTGCTGGACGATTAGAGGTGTACGCATTTGTAGATGTTGGACCAATAAATTAATATTCCATGCTAATAAAAGCTATAATACATTATTGCTTAAAAAAAATCGTTAACTGCTAATCCCAAAAAACAAACCCAACCATCAAAAATGTTATAATAGAATTTTTTACTATTTGCGTCTTCTTCTTTATCAGCCTTAGAAGTCCATTGCTGAACATAAACCTCTAAATATTTCCAAACCAACCTGTTAGAAACACTGAAAGGGCATGTACGTGCTTTATTCACATTGGTCCAATCCTAAAGTTCGAAGAGATATTGATCAAGACCCTTTGGTATTTTCAGCTATTAGCAGACACTATTGGTCAATCAATATCCAAATGCGTATGAAAGAATTCTTATAATCTTCGATACGTAACCCCTAATTTATATTCTATTAAAAACTTACCTCTGGAACAACGATTGATATATTTTCTTCACTTGGTTCCATTTTCAACTGCTCTAAGGCAGAAAGGTTCTAAAAAATAATATAAATATATATTTGTTAGATTTTCTCTTTTTAGTGGCCGTGTACGCAAGCTTTTATGTGTATGGTCTCAGATTCGATTATAAAGCAATATCTTTTGTGGGGTTTCTTACGCGCTTGATCAGAAACTATCTTCCAAGGGGAGTTGAGCTCACGAATGCGGTTGGTCGAAAAATTAATCGATGTCAATTCGAATTTATAAGAGTAACTCCAGAAATATTATGTATCAACTCTATAAATTGTTATGATACGTCTATTGTTGAATTGTATGACGATTATAGCATTGGGTGTAATTCCTATTAAGATAATATTGGAAATAAATAAATATATAAAAATATCCGCAACGTACTTAAGAAACTATAATGCGCCGATCATTTACAGTAGTGGTACCTATAAAGGCAGATAAACGAAATTTACTTGCACTTATAGCAATGTCTGCTGTAAAGAATTAAATAAAATTTCAAAATCAGTTCTCCTGATGTTATATGACGCAAAACCAAAGAAAAAGGTAATTGCTTCTTCAATTTTTGTAGAAAGCTAAGCCTACCAAGTACCAACCCCAGCTTTTAACAGTTCCAACTTATGTTGTTCTTTTTCAGCTCTCTTACGCTCTCTTGCCTCCTCGATAGCTTGGCGGGCCAGACGTTGCATCTCAGAGAGTCGCCGAGCCCGATTCTCTTTGATTTCTTCCTAGAACAGAAAAGTATCTTCTAAACTATTCCTCAGTATTTATAAATTTAAACTGCGATGAATGTCATATTTCTTTCGCTTTATTCGAAAATAAAAGAAGAGTTTAGAACAAATTATTTTAAATTGGTTTTCAATTCAAAAGCCGGACAATACGTCCTGGCCGAGCGTTGCCAAATGAAGGACAATATTAACCTGTAGACTACATATTTCTCTTTCCTTATCACAGCTCGATGTCGATTACCTAGTTGGCTAAGTTAAGGTAAGTTCTAAAGTATGTAAGGCATTTAGCGTAGATTGTCACAACTCGCCACTCGCAATCACCTATATACATTAAAAATACTAACCGAGCAGAACGAGTAAGCAACTCCACAAAGCTGGCCGCTTGTATTGATTGCTTTTAAACTTCCCAATCGTCTAAACGATAGTACTTGTATCAATTTGAAAACGCTTGCGTTGGCCATTTTCAACTTAATTCGCCTGAATTAAATTCCAACCAACTGGATTCTTATTTGCCCAAACGTTAACATTGCACTAACATTCTAAATTCGGTCTTAAAAGTCTCAATTAATGGTCTTTACAACTCTTTCCTTACCTTCTGTTTCATCCTTTCTTCTTGTTTTCGTTGCAATATCTCCTCTTTTGTCGGGCTATAACTTTTGTAAAAATCGAATGCAGTCATAGCCGGCAGTTGGTCTTCTAAACTCTTGTTTTCATCGTATTGCGGTATCTCTTCGTAAAGGATTTTACGTACTAAAGCTGTAGATGTAAGAGAAAATAAAGTAAAAAATGGAGCACGCTCTATTCAATTTTGTTTACCGAACACACTCGGCGAAAAATAAATGTCCTAGTGCTGCCTACCCCCTAGGTTTAAAGTCAGGATTTGTGCTTGTCTTATTTTTGATATTTAGTATCCAATGTCTACAAATGTTGAGGCGGTTTATTGAAGGGCAATACTTTGTTATAAAGTGGATGGTGTTTCTACTATTTGTAGGTTTTTGTGGTGTTTTGCAGGTATAAACTAGGTTTTGGTTTTCAGACGTGCACGGCAAAATAATCTCACTACACCTAATGGTATGGAGTGAGGTTGAATAAATAAACGAAAATGTCGACTAACGAAAGATGATTGCCCCTCGGCAGTCGACACAATTATGCCGGTCTGTTGGAGCTGGAACGCGGCACACTTACGTGGGCTACTATAGCGAGTTTGAACACCTCGTGTACGGTAATCGCTATCCGGGCGGAAATAAAGTATATCCACGAACAAACCTTTACATTAGCATCGAAATATAAAAAAACATGATAGGTTATTGCCAAAGTTAGGTATTATTTATGTTCTTTCATGAATGATAATATTTTTAAATAAAAAAGAAACTAAATTGTTCATTTTACAATTCATCACCATTCCCCTATTTGTAAAGTAATAAATCTTACAAACGAAATGTTTCTCTGTGTCGAGCAATCTGAAGCATATCGCTAAAGCTTCGCCGTTCAACAGTTCGTACATGGACGCTTCGTTTATCGGCGCGTCACCAGCGTACAATATATCCAGTGCTATTTCCTTAGTCAATTGTATTTCTTCACGACCTACCATTATTATGTCTGAAACATGTATATGGTAAGGATCTTTTATGCGAGAATCTGTTTAGGTATAATCTATTGCAACATCTTTCTGCCTTCAAACATATAGTATAGCTTCTACAATAATTTTGGATAATCGTTACGCATACAATCTGAACTAAAATAAATTACAGTTCCACCAACTCTCGTTCAAACTATGTTAATCATATTATAGTCTGTTAAACGCCAAATTTAAACCTAACGTACAGATTAAAACATAGTTATGACATCCATTCAAAAAATTACGTAGTTATATCAAACATCCATCGACATAAAACTAGTTTTTGGATTCTATTGCGGTTTTATGTGTAATTTTACTTCCTTTTGTAGTATTTGCAGCCTCAATGCTCACGGGCCGGGGACGAAACCAGATATTATCCAAATAAGTCTATCTGTCTTTGTATTATCAATGGCGGTTTTGGAGAGAAGGGATTGGCAAACCGGGCAACCACATTGGACCACGATTGGTGCCTTGGAAGACCTTTTTAGCATCTTAGAATCGTCTAGGGCCTCGCGTTGGTTAAAGCCGCCACTGGTCATAACTTATAACAAACATCCAAGACCTTCACAAACTTAAGCATCTAAATCAGTAGTGTAATAAATAGTAAGTTATAATCTTTACTGTTCACATCCCATCTTTCATACAGCTCAGGATGCGCATGCTTGCAATGAGGCCAGAAGAGTACGAAGTTCAATTCTCGCAGATGTGGTACCATCAGCTCGGCTCGGTGCCGCTTCCGTGCCGCTTGACGAGCCACGCGACGAGCAGTAGAAGATATAATCTCTTGCTCCTTTACCGCTGCTCGAGCGTTCATCCAATCCTGATAGGCAATGTTCTGGTCATTGTCACTTCTTTAAACTAGCTTTTGCCCCTACTTACATGTGCGTGAGAGTTCCGAAATAAGAACTAGTCAGTTAAATTATCTGAAGATAAGTAGTGGGTAGCGGCGTAACGTGGGTTCTTGTTGCCCGAGGCGATTTGGGTTCGCCCAATTTTGGGTATTAGCCGCCCAAAACACAGGGCGAGAGGAAAAAAAGGTCATTACAACAAAAAAGAACCACGAACCAGCCTCCCTCCCTTAGCCACTGATACATGTAAGTAAATAAAATAGTTTAATTTTACGCATTTCGCCGCACCACTGATAGTACTCCCTCCGCCCTCGCCTGAACTACTCTATGCCACTGGTAAAGAAACTTTTATTACTTATAAAACACATTGCCTTAATGTAAATCTATTTTTGGATAGGTTTTATGCCAAGATCTTCATGAATAATACTAGGACAACGGGAATTAAGACAATGATTAGGCTTATAAATGGATATAATAATAATGGCCTTCTCTTTTGACAAAGTATTATTGTAACTTTGAAAATGTTCTACCTACATAAAATAATGTTTAAATACCATTTCATCAGGTGTGGGTTCGTCTATTTCGTACATAGGCCGATCGAAAACAACGCCCTCTAGTTGGTTTTTGTAGTAATACAACTCTTGCTTGGCTACTTCAGCGAACTTCAAGCTGTTGACACCTCGTAATACCTTCGTTACTTTCTGGTTCTATTTAATAAAAAATATTGTTGGATTAAAAATGTATTTTTCAAGTATACATGAATAAATTAAATTTAACAAATGAAGTTCTAAGTTGTTTTTTAACTTTGTTTCGAATACATTATTAAGATTAATATTGTTTTTTTATTTTTTAAAATGTCGAAATTCCTACACTACATCAGCAGTAGATATTTACTTTTTATGAAAAACATAAATTGGAACAATTCATGCAATATACCAGACTAAATACAATTATATCCGGGCTGTAAATTAAAATCAGTCTCAATAACGATAGACATAATATAATATAATTATTAAAATATTCAGTAAATAACGTAGAATAACATTTTGAAGCTTCAATCTTGTTGCCATCTAGGAGATATATTTTAAACTTTTTTGTTTGTCTAACTCGAGTATAATTTTATTATTCAAATTAGATTAATTTACTGTCACAATATATAATATTTATTTTGTTTATAAAAATGAATTTAAATTAAGCGACCGGGGAGGAAGAATTAAAAATGTTGCAATTTTCATTTTTATAGAGCCACAAATTATATTTAATTTATATTAGAACTCACAAAAACATGGTATTCTCAGGCCAGTCTGTCATTGGTGGGATGTATGGTATCTGAAAGATTTTTAAGCCTGCTTTATGTTTTACTTATCAAACGAATCATACTTTCAAAAGACCATTTTTTTTCCGTCACTCCAGTCTAGCTTGATAGTCATTGAATAGCTGTCTCTAGTGCTGTGCAGGACCCAACAAACTTACTATACACTTCGGCACCTGGAGAATATTAGAGATAGGTAAGTATAGAAAAACTGATCAGCGACACCCCTCATTATTTATTTATTTATTTATTTATGTATATTATTTATTATTACTTATAATATTACTACCATAGATTTGATAGATGATAATTAATCAACGAAATACAACTTAGAGAATATAGAAATGGAGTTAGAAACTTGCACCATACTAACATACGATATTATCAAAATTGCTAAAAGAATCTGTTCAAACTCTTTCTCATTATGTACTTCAATAAATATTTCTATTTTCTTTTTCGCCATGTCTTATGTTATACAAATCAACATTGCTAAATCAGTAAGGTCACGTTTTCCGTAGAAATCATTGTTGTACATGATGACGAACAAAATGATTTGTGATGATCTAGATTATACGAATAGAATTAGGCATTTTAAATCTTAAAATTTTATTAAAATTGTTATTGTAGCTACCATTTTACTTTTAATTTTAATCGATACCTACCAATGATTATTGATGTTCCTTATTTGAACTGGCAACATTGGCCGGCGGCCATATTGAAAATTAAGTGACTCGAAAATTATCGTCTGCAATGGAGTCATATTTTCGCTTATCAAATTTTGATCATATTTTCGTTGGGGATTCGCCAAAATTATGTCATTTGTTCGTCGTTTCTCAATCCGGTCGTGGTCATTGCAGAAAAGCCTCTGTCGTTTGACAAAATTCGCTTGAGTACATTGTTGTCGTAACATTCGACGACCCTGGAGACATCTTGTGATAAAACCACCGTTGCACTAAGTCGGCCCGCTCGCTGATTTCGTATTCACGTGAAAAGTTAACAAAATTAGATTGGTGCTATTTGTGCGTACGTAAACATGGATGTGTCGTGGGGTACGTGCGTGTTATTGTAAATGTAAAAAATAAATCTTTACTTGTAAGTGCTATTGTAAATGTCAGTGTGATATTTTTAGATGCGGATAATTTCGAGCCGAAACTGCCGACCACGTTGACAAGTTCGAATAAATGGGAAGGCGAGGACGAGGAAGACAACGTCAAGGTAATGCATTCGTTGCCAACGTTGCGTTTTGCTCAATAAATTTATTTCTGTATTTCGTTCTTGACATTTTGGCTAGTTTTCGAACTTAACCTCAACTCGCAGTGCCTACGTGTTGACGTCACTTATTCTGGTTATTCCGCAGGAGAGTTGGGAGGACGAGGAAGAGGAAAAGAAGATGATGAGAAAACAGAACAGCCCGCGCCTCCGCCGAAGCCGAAGAAGAAAATACACGACAAAATAGCCGAAAGAGGGTTGGTTCCTCAACATATTGTACCATAATTTGACCATATTTGACCATGCTATGCTAGTGTGGGTGATCTCTTAGTCCTGTCCTGTGGTTATTTATTCTCTAACAATCAAGCTGAGTCACGCAATTGGCGCAAATGCTCATAACTCAAAATAGTTTCTAGAACTTTCCTGTTAGTTTGTTTTAAAGGAAATCTCACAATGCCTATGTGGACTTTTGTTAATGCAATATAATAAAAACATAGTTATTACACATAGATCTCCAGGTTATTTAAACCAACACTGATTTGCCTCAAATAGCAGCACCAGAAAATGCAAACACAATTTGAAATTGACTATAAGACCAAAATTATTTGAATAACATTTTATCATAAAACAAGCCTCATTAATAGTATGGTGTTGAGAATGATAATCAAATTGGTTGTGGCTTTGTACCTAGACTGTTCTGTTTAGTGTTTTGTGATCTAGAAAACAAACACACACACCTTTATTTCCTGGGGCAGGGTGCAACCAAAGCAGGCACATTTTGCCATGTGTTTTGTCTGATATGATAGGAGCCTATATTTAGGCTCAAATTCGAGACTCAAGGCTGATAATGAGCAGGAAACCTATTTATAATTAATGATTAAAGAAATATATGAGTCTTTAAGGTGGAAATGGCTTGAAAAACAGGCTAATTGTGTCTGCTTATTCCTTTTTGTTTGTACTAAAAAGTAAGGGTTGACTGTGACTTCATCCTAGTGCAACCATTCAAAATAAAAATGGACTGTATTATTTCTATTAGAAAGAAGTCATAAATACTAGTCTATGGCCTCTATCTATATGTAAAATTTCTTCTAAATCTCTTTGGTAGCTTTCAGGTTTAATTTATACTTGTAAATGTCTTCATAATCTTTCATATTTATGTTATTGACAAAGTAAGACACTTTCAAGAATATATTATCTAATTTGTTCTATCTTCTATGCAATTAAGAACAAATGGTTAACAAATATACTGTTTGATAACATTTCAAATTATCATTTAAACACTCATTATATATCAATATTAGAATGACATATAGAATAATATAATTTTTTTTGTGATTTAATAATTTTAGCAATGAAATTATGGTAGCTGGATTTTTTTTTTCTAGACCTTTTCTGGGTGGTGATTTAGTTAATACATAATTCTACTGTACCTCTGGTCTCAATTTGGAATTCATGATATAAGCTTGCACATATTTTAATTACAAACTTTGTAATTTATTGTGTGGCACAAAATAAGTAAGCTTTTAAAAAACATTGAGTTTTAAACAATTTAAAAAAGAAGTAATCTTTTTTTAATTTTCTTCTAACAAACACAAATAAAATTAATCCCTACACAAATATAGTATATGACTTTTGGCATTTACAAATATAAAATGTTATTAAACATAATTATATGCTTTGTTTCATATGATTTCAT
Organism: Manduca sexta; assembly: GCF_014839805.1. Lineage (NCBI taxonomy): Eukaryota > Metazoa > Arthropoda > Insecta > Lepidoptera > Sphingidae > Manduca > Manduca sexta. The sequence goes on along the minus strand of NW_023595760.1, from coordinate 788 downwards.
AATTTTTAATGAACCAATATTGAAAATATGAAAATGTCTATATATTCATTTTATTCTAAAATAAAAGCCTTCTAGCCATATAATGCACAAGTGTGTGATGCAATACACAAGTGCACTCTCTGTTCCTTCAGTCACTTGGTCCAGTGAGATGGCAATTTGACTTGACTGGAAAAAGATCAGGTGCAGAATCAACAGCTGTACATGCTTTCTGAGGCACGGGGGTATCACACTGCCATCTTAATGACTCCGAGCTGCGACTGAATAATTTTAAAGATGGAAAAACCCTATTTTTTGCCCAACCAAGGATTTGAACCCAGAACCTCGTCGACGCAGTCGTACTCATACCGCGTACGCCTTAAAACTACGCCACCGAGGCAGTAATTTTTATTCTAACGATTACATGATAGACTATATATTATTTTATAGCGGCAAGAGCGCGAACGGGCGGAGCGCGTCTCAGTAGATAAGATTGAGGAAATGACCCCTGAACAAAAATTGGCTGAGAAGCTCCGTCAGCAGCAACTACAGGAGGAGTCGGACTTAAAACTAGCCATGGAAACTTTTGGTGAGTCTAGATATCAATTCATTGTAAATTGTGCACAATACAAGTGGCTTATAGGCTGACATAGATGGGATATCATTTGTGATTAGAAGGTCCTTCAAGCTAGTAACCATGATCTCATTTAATGGTATAATAATTATACTGAAGCTTTAGCCATGAATGCTTCTGTAGCATACAGACCTATAGCTATATTGACGGGTTGTAAATAATTCAGCCCATTTATATA
>NW_023595759.1:0-12648 GCF_014839805.1 Manduca sexta | reverse complement strand
TTGCTGGTTCATGGAATTACCGTAAAATTTTGCGCATCTCTGCGTCTTTGATTTATTTTAGTTATTATTTTGAAATGTGTATATAGAATAAATAATTCAAGAGAAAATCTTATTCTTTGTGAATGTGTTTTACAATTGACAAAAATGTCTATTTTCGTTAGAATTATTGGACTATCTAAAATACATCTCAATTTAAATTTTACAGCAAATGTTTAGTTTAATAACCATGAATAAATTTAAAGTATTAAATCACAATTAAATGCAGTTGATAATACTCATAACAATGTTGGTATACCATTTAGATTTTTTTGCATAATGTATAATTTTCCCAAAAACCTGGTGGTTTTCCGATGACAATTTAGGGAATTTGATTTTTATTAACCGACAACACAGCTAGGCGCCGATGCAAGCTCGCCTTCCGTCGCTCATTTTATCTTGAAGCGACGGTACTAGCTTTGTCATAGAGATAATCTCTTGTCTACTCAACGGACTTGCGTCTATTTACATAAATTGATTATTAAGTATTACTAGAGTGTGTTCCATGCGGTAATTATGTTTGAAATAGAAAATAGAGCATTTTAAAATAATATACACGTTACTAATTTTTAGGCGGACATGGCGTTGTGATGTAATGATAGAATGTCGATGATGAGAGATGATTATCGCTCGACAGTCGACACAATTATGCCGGCTTGTTGGAACTCGATTTACACGGGCTAATCCTGAAACGCTACACACTTATGGTACCACTATAGCGGGTTTTAACACCTTGTGTACTGTGGTCGCTATCCGGGCGGATATAAATTATATCCAACCATAAGCAGCACTTTAATATTAAATATGTTATTTTAACTTTATACTTTGTATTTTGTTGTCTACAAATCGATGCGTGATAGATATTAGAAAAACATTTCTCATTTTGTAACCTCGGTGAGAGCTTGAATATTCCTGTGTTGAACACCCAGATATATAACTTCTATATCCTAAAATATACATTCATATGCGCAGGCAACAACCTCGTTTTCTATTAAAAATATAACTTGACACATTGATTTTCACGATTACTCGCTTCCCATTAATATATTAAAACTGAATGTACGTGTCACTCCACCTACACCTCCACGATGATAGTTTGCACATTAAAATACTCAAAGAGCATTCAATGTGGTTTTATAAGCGGGTATCGTGTTTGTGAAACAATAACTGGTCAGCGCAGTAGCTGCGGTTTGCGGTACAAACTGAACGTTTGTCATTATTCCTGTGTTACTCGGCGACAGGCATTATAGATTTTTTTGAGGATCGAACTCCGCAGTCAATACCAATGGAAAGAGCCTGGCTTAGAGACTGCAAGGCCCTGGAGGAACTTTGGGAGGCGGATATCTAGGGAAGTAAGTATGGGAGAAGGAAAAGGAACCTTCTTAGGATGGAATCATGTGTGTATTCTTTGTGAATTTATCGTTCGCTTTAACAGTGAAGGAAAACATCGTGAGGAAACCTGCACATCTGAGAAGTTCTGTATAGGAATTTCGAAGGTGTGTGAAGTCTACCCATCCGCACTAAGCCAGCGTGGTGGACTAAGGCCCAATCCCTCCTCATTAGTAGAGGAGGCCCGTGCTCAGCAGTGGGCAAGTATATAATACAGGGCTGATATTATATTATTTATATTATATAGGATGGAAATGGGGAAAAGGACAGGAAATGTTCGCGAGCCCTCATAGGCCTCAATGAAATTGGCAACCATGAGGTATAACTGTGTGCCTAGGGTCGCGTCAAATGTCCTCCTGTTCATGGGTGTGCATTCGGTGGAGACTAAGCGTACAAGGATTGCCTCACAGGGGAGGCAATGTAGGTTGTATTTGTGGATTTAATGCCTTGAAAATAGTTCTAATATTTTGAATAAAGTTTTATTAAACAAATGTGATTTTATGTTGATAAGTGCTCTGTTAATGTTTGTTAAGAACAAATGGATTTAAATCAAGTTTTCTGTTAAGTAAAACTACTGGAGATATAATTGAGAGGCGTAGGATCATAGTCGGAACAAATCGAGGTCCTGGATAGGTAGAAATCCTGGGTCCATTGTATTTTACAACAAAGATATTTCAGAAGAGTTTGTGCATCATTAATATCCTTGTATATTTTGGATTACTTTAGTATACTTTTCATACATTTTATGTGATAGAAGATAATATTTTTCCGTATTAATTTATATTTAAAACGGCTTTATTCAATATAATTGAAGCATACTCCACAAAACTATATTTACGAATAAATATTTAACATCTAAGGCATATAATCTGGTTTCTGTTAGTATGAGAACATTATTTTTATTCCTAAGTAAAGTCTCTTATAAAGCTTTCGTTCAAGTCGATTGATTACACCGTAATAACTATTTATTTAACTTAATTACTTTTTTATATTATATAATATAAAAGTCTAGTTTAAAGACGAAAGTTAATCCTAGCTAGATATTTTCGGTCATCTAAGAACTTACCCTGATCTTTCAAAGCGATGTACCTTAAACACAAGGCAATCTTAGATCAGGCACCAGTCTCCTCAAATATTATGTAATATTTTTTATGTGTGCTTTTGTAATTTTTCAAACTAAATTATATTTTTATTAAAAATTATAAAGAACAAATATCAACATCTATGTAATTAGCATCTAATTAGAGGCTATGTTAGTTCTTTGAAACCTTTTCTACCACCTTATATATAAATTGTTATTTTTGAGGTTTTTGCAAAAATGATTTTACCCAATCTCTATAAAGTCCTAAAACTTGCTATTATCCACAAATTCGTCAGACATTTGAACATCCTTAATCGTAGTCAACTGAGTAATAGGTAGATGTATTTAAACAGGTATCAGTTACTTATGCTTGGTTAAGTGCTATAATGAATATAACAGTAAAAAGTAGGTGGGCAGCATCTATCAAGGACCATGCTATCTATTTTCTTGTCGGAGGCGAGAATGCGCGACACAAATTATAATGAAATCTCTTCCATATGTGTGGTATATTTTTCATTTAAACCACTATTATCATCTTTAAGTGTTTCCAATTCTGCGAGATATAGTTATGGGAATGGATATTGTAAGGAGTGAATACAACAAAATGTTTTATTTTTGTTTATTGCTAACAGGATTAAAGTACAAAGTAAGCATCATTTAGAGTCTGTGATGATGTTGGGCTTATAAATCATCAAGTCGATCCAGGCTGATTGACCAGAAGGATTTGAATTTGAGACACTTGCTTTAATTTCTTTATGATACTGTTATAATTTTACTCAACCAGAGCAATATCTTGATCAATAAGCAAGCAGATGATTATATGAATACATACACTGACATTAAACGTAATTGATCTAAAACAAAAATATAACTTTTGTACTGGGCTTACTTCTTACAAAGATCTATATAACCTTACATATACAAACTAAGAAAATGAATATTTGTCTCCATATACAATCCAAAAATATGTTTAAAAGATTGTATATGTAAATAATAATAAATAAGTATAACACCGTCGAAATTTGTCAATTCTCAATATCAATTCTAGAATACAATTGTCACGAAGTTATCGCACGTATTAAAAATCAAATTTGCTATCCTACAGCAAACTTGTAAACATTCCCTGGTCAACTAGACTTAGTATCAACTCCAAAGAGATCCTCATAGTTGTCGCGTAGTGGTTAGTCGGTTGCGACGGCAAACAGTAGCTGTTGTTATTACATACGCATAGCTACATGCTTGGGAGCGTTGACTCCTTTTAATAGTATATTGCGTAGTAGCGCATTTCTAGCACGATTCACATGCCGTAGTTTCTAGGCGATAAATATTGGACCAGTTATTCTATTAATGATAATTCGAAAGTGTATGTTATTAAATGTAATCGATATTTGTCTGTGGGAACTTTGGGTTTTATAAAAGGTTGTTAGCAGTTTTCAGTTTAATGTAAGATAACAGTTTATGTGTAAGAGGTAATCAGTGAATAAAAGATGAAAGGGAAGAAGAAGCATGTAAGGCATTGTGTCTATCAACTTGACACTAACAAACACTACACCACCATGATCCTGGTGGTGGGATATAATTTATATCCGCTCGGATAGCGACCGCCGTACACAAGGTGTTAAAACCCGTCATAGTGGCCTATGTAAGTGAGTCGCGTTTCGTGATCAGCCTGTGTTTATCCGATTCTAACAGGCCGGCATAATTGTGTCGACTGCCAAGGGGTAATCATATCGTTATTCTGTTGGACCCCATTCCACACATCATTAGGTGCAGTAGGATCACTTTGGCGAGCATAAAAAAAAATTATAGATTATGTTCTATATATATAACTAGTATTCCTATTACAACCGTCCAGGGTCGCGTCGCGCCGTCTCACCCCATCCACTGTTGAATGAAACTATAAAACAAACATGAATGAAATAAATATTCACTTAATTCTTCCACATATTACGAGGTATCCACACGTGAAAGATTTATCGAAATGAAAATTCCATTCGTACACTTTTCAATTAACAATAGCCCATATTTACATTACACTTGATATATCTATTTTCTGTGATTACAAATATCGTGTTTAACAACGGCATTTATAATAGAATTATTATCCATAGAGCAATAAGCTAAGACGGAATCTTAAATCCATGTAAACCATGCGCAATAAGGAAAAGATTGGCACATCGCTGCTACCGTTGCTTCGGGCGGCCGGCTTAGGTAATCACACCTATTATGTATGTATTAACTTACTGCACACTAGATTAGCACATAAGTGCCCTGTTATGTGCCGGGCCGTGTTTTTGTGCGTTTAGTGATTTTAATGTTTGCTCTGCGCAACAATGTGATGGAAATTTAATTGAAATATAATATATTAACAGTAAAGCAATGATGGACAAAGTTTCAAATCATATTTAAACTACGTCCTTGTCAATAATCGTTTCTTTCTCACTGAAATAAGCTTTAAAGGTTTTACTTTATGATAGATAAAGAAAAAAGGACATTTAGGGTTAAAGTAATATTATAAGAGTGTTTTAAAGTATTAAATTTGATCAGGTAATTTTGTGGCTGACTGTATCTAATTTTGTTCTGAACGTGGCGCTAACAAAGCGAGTTGTTACTAATTGACTGACTATAGTTTTTATGACATATAATAAGACAACTTCACCGAGTTGGTTAATACTAAGGTGGACAATAAATAGAGGAACAACTAAATCGGCACGATAAACAAATATGAATAATCACATAATTCTTTATGGAACCAAATAAGCGGAAAAAATAGCCTAATTCTAATCCAAGACATGGTTTGTGCATGTGCCAAATTCTTCAAAATTCATTCAGCTGTTTCTGAGTATACTTCTAACAAACATGCCAACTTCCAAACTTTTCCATATTTACGTCTTATACTTTAGAAAGTAGATTAGATTACATATTGGAGATATCAAATTCAATTTACCGAAATCAATATTTCCCCAACAAAGCAACAAAATTCAATTTCTCTAACAATATCTATTTTTCAAAGCAAAAAATTTCAACTTGGTCCTACATTTTCAAAGTATCTAAACAAAACTTCTAAGAAACTGTCGCCATTTACTGATGACAGTGCGCATAGAAAAACAACGATATTAACCATAAACCTACCTGTCTTGACTCTAAAATTAAAGCAATCTATACCCAATATCGGATAGTTAGAGTTAATTCTGGTTTCCTTTAGATAATCACCGGTGGCTTCGTCGCTAGAATACCATTATATTATCTTTGTGCTAGTATCTGATGTGCTGGATAGGCGTTGGGAAATTATTAAGATTAATAATATCAGCCCTGTATTATATACTTGCCCACTGCTGAGCACGGGCCTCCCCTACTACTGAGAGGGATTAGGCCTTAGTCCACCACGCTGGCCTAGTGCGGATTGGTAGACTTCACACACCTTCGAAATTCCTATAGAGAACTCAGATGTGCAGGTTTCCTCACGATGTTTTCCTTCACCGTTGAACTTACGTATTTAGATTACGTAAGTTTGAAAATTTTATTGATAGATGTCACTGCTTTGTATATTTTGATCTGGAAATTAAAGTGTAATTACGAGGCATTATGAACCTTAATGCTTTTTACCAGTAATTGAAGAGAGCTCTGCGTTTAGTACTTAATAATTCGAAGTTCGATTTTTAAGTGATTATAACGCTTATTAATAGGGTAGCAAGTCATCCTTTGTATTGTTCTAAATTGCGTTTTAATAATAAATATTATCTTTAATGAATTAATAATATTTTTTTTCTTCATTACTTCAAAGTAATATATAAGACTTAAGAAACTAACAAAATACTGATTAGTTCATTTGACAATATTTATTAATAATAGAAAATACTGTTCGAATCTCAGAATAACAAAGTTACTTACCTTTATCATAAATGACTCTATTGAATTTGTTGGTAAATAGGGAAGGTCCAGATACTATCGACTGACGAGAGCTTACTCCTCGCTAGTTGATACAATTATGCCGGCCTGTATGAATAATTTCCGATCCAGCGTATTCTAATCCACGTCGCGCACATTATACACCGCCACTACTCATTGAACTCAGTTTCTATAGAAAGCAATTTGCATACAAATGAATTCTTCGCGTGCGACTACACTTTTAACAACCACCTACATATTGATGTCTTTCATTATAATTCGCCAAAAGTGAAAATGTAATTGGTTAGAATTAAGTATAATGATTTATTTATGTTGCTTTAGAAATAAGAATTAGCGTCGAAGTCATAACAATAATTAAGAAATTCCCAGTTAAAAAGGTTTAAATGAAGATTAAACAATAATTTGTGTTGATTTGAACCGAATTATTGGACAACGGATTACATTTGTATTGGTGAGCAGTTGCATAATAAGACTGGATCTTGTTTTATGGCACTCATATTTTATGAATTGAAAATATTGATTCAAGGTTTTATCAAGATTCCATGTTACACAAATATTAAACTTTGATTTAAATGGACGAACCGTAAAGTTATGTGATAAATTTCTTAATTAAAAGAAAGGCATTCTAAGAGGAAAGATGCGCCAGCATAGACTAAATGACATTGTCATCACAAAAACACAATATCTATACCATGTCATGCCCATTTAGACTCAGTGAATAATTCACCGAATAACTTGGCGAATAAACATGACCATGAATTAATAACAAAGACCCAATTACCCAACTCAACTGTCTATTGTACTTGACTAGTATCTAAATATGAGAAAGAAATAATTTCAAAAGGCAAACCACATTCCACCCTCACCATCAAAATAATACACATAAATCCTATTAACGTTAGTAAATGATAACCGGTTTGTCATAAATAAAGCACCTGTTAATAGCTTATAAATATATTGAAATGTTAACACAGCCGGGCCAGTCCTTACTAAGAGATAAGTAATGGACGGTTGTGATTTACTGCACCCGTTTGCAATACTATTCTATTTAACTGGAACGTTACATCATGGATACAAATAAAAACTAAATCAAGTTATAAATCAGGAAGACGGGCAGTTTTTAGATACTTTGTTGTGTATTGAAGATCTTTTTGTGTGGTGGATCTGATGGTAATGTAAAATGGAAGTCGTGTTATAGACATATTGGAGAATGGTAGGCTTGACTGAGAACCAATGTTTTGAAGTCAACGTGAAATGAGACGAATGTCCGCAGGTTCAAATCCCAAGGGCACACACCTCTTTGACTTTTCTAAAAAAATATGTGTGTATTCTTTGTGAATTATCGCTTGCTTTAACGGTGAAGGAAAACATCGTGAGGAAACCTGCATGCTTGGGAAGTTCTCTATAGGAATTTCGAGGCTGTGTGAATTCTACCAATCCGCACTAGGCCAGCGTGGTGGACTAAGGCCTAATCCCTCTTAGTAGCAGAGGAGGCCCGTGCCCAACAGTGGGACAGTATATACATAATACAGGGCTGGTCATTATGATGATGACGATGTAAAATGACAGCTTCTAGAGACTACACAGCCCTCACCCCTGTCACTGGAACTTGGCAAGCCAGGATTAGCAGTTTAGTTTATGACACCGAGCGGCGAAGTTTAGTGAAGTGACAGTATTGGTTCGTTTCCTTCTGTGAGTGAGATTTTTGGAGGTTCATTCATCCTCTTCCATTTCCTGATCCTGACTCTTTTAGTATAAAGCCCAATCTACGATTATTCAGGTTTTGTGGCTGTTATATCGATAGATATCAATTATCAGGTGACTCAGTTTCTCGTTGGTTATCCAAAACTATACAAAAGAGGTAGAAACAGCAATTAGTACTTAACATTTTACCGTATTCACCCAACATCTACCAGAAGTATTATCTAACTAGAGCAAAGTAGAATTATATAACATAAAAGCCTGCATTAGATTCATAAAGAAAATACACTATTTATAAACAATCATTTAGTACTATTAGTTAAAAATTACCACGACATTAATGAACAAATTAAACAAACATTGGTAATTTCATATCGTCTTGCATATCTGATCTGATAAGCTAATGGAAATAATAATGACTTAATAATTGCAGAACATAATCTACTTACAATTACATAACCATTTAATAAGCGAAACTAAACACAAAACCATAAACACAGACACTTTTGTCCAACACAACAATCAAAACAAAAGCTCAAACGGCCTATAAATATCTTGAACGCAATCGACAGCAGCCCGAAGAGAATTGTCGCAATTTCCTTGTTAAACAACTAAAATAAAATCTAATAAACGCTCTGCTATGCAAATCAATCTGTTGCGCAGTCTAGGCTTTGTCAGCTTATAGACACAATGCAGGAAATGAGCCGAGCAGGGCTGTCCACGCCGACACCGGTATTAAAGCAGGTGAAACTCTGATCAATGGAACGCAACCTGAATGAGTTTAATTAGAAACTGGATCTTGTCTACACGACGCGAACAAACTGCTCGGAAAAGTTGCCACTGAAAGTATTTTTATATCGCGCATATAAATAAGGATGCCAATAATAAATTCACACTCATCAAGGTACATGCAAAAACAAACAACGCGTGAGGTGATAAATCAACCGTCATTAAACACTGAAAGAAAATCAGAAACCCAACCCTGGTTGTAAAGTATGTCAGAATCGAAACAGATGGAGAGATAGTGAATGATTCTGAGCAAGTAACGCTACCAGGCAATAACTTAACCACTATCCCCCCTTGGAGGCTACGAAACCATTTCGTGCTGATTCCATTGTGGGTATAAATTCTGAACTTATTCACCGTGTGAAGGCTGTTGCGGTAGCGTTAAAAACAAAAGGTGCAAAGCGTGTGTCCGGTGAATTTTGAACTTTAAGAATAGAATTTGCTAGGAACGTTTGAAAATAGAAGTGCATGATTAAATTCCGAAGTATCTTAACGACTGTGATCCTGATTCGCAAACAAGACTTAATTATGATGTTAGTAAAGTTGAATCTGCAATGTTGAAGGGTATAAAAGGAGAAGACAAGTAGACGAAACAGGTTATCTTGTAAGTTGCTTAAGGCATCGTTTAGTATAAACGCAGGATCTGCAATTTTATATGACATTAGTTTAGCACTCAAAACGCTATCCTTTGTTACCCTCGCATTAATATTTATGGCGTATGGCGATATACTATCGATTACGGAACGTGCCTGCTTATTAAGAATATAAATAATTTAACAGTTTATTAACATGTTAATTAAAATTTACATGATTACTTCCTTATTAGGAATGATATAAGGATGAAATTCGTGTCATAATTAATGAATTTATACGTGCAATATTTAAAAAAGATTGATCATTCGATGCCTAATCTACTATTGAAGAGTCATCATAAAAACTCACGCTACATTTTAAATCTTAGATATAAAATCTGTTATTGTTTATATTTTATAGGTTCATGTAAGAAAGTAACATTGTATAAGATAGAAAATTAGTATTCCAATGAAATGAGGCTTTCTCACGATGTCTTTTTAATTGGTAGGGATGTGGTTTGAATGTTAATGAATGTTTCTAAACATTTGTTTGCATCTGAATGGTATTGGTTGTGTATTTAATAGAGTTGTTAATGATGTTGATAAGTGTATTGATAAAATTGTACTTTTTAAACTTTTTTTGTGGTAAAGAATTGAATTCTTGATTCCAACGTGTAGTAACTTGTAAGACTATTAAGATGAGAAAATCTAACTCGATTTTTAATGTGCTAATAAGCGAACATAGTTGCGCTTATTGCGAGTCAAAGAATATGATACTAATAAATTTATTATTATAATTAATAGTTACTTATATAATTATGGACAATAGTATTTCTTAAAATGAAAAGCAAAGAAAGAAAAGCTAGCGAGGATGGCAACTAAGGGAAAAAATATATATAAACTAACGGCAAGGACACGTCGCAATCGTAATCCTAATAGATATCTATAGCAGATAATAAAAAAGGTATAAAAATACCATTCTTATTCCCAAGTCGAGTTATACACCTGAGTTAAATTTTTTATCACATATTTAGTCCTTCACATCAAGGACCTGGCTTATTGTATCTCAAATTATACACATAAGTAATAATAAAATATTATAGTAACTCTATTGTACAGAATATCACTTGCAAAATATGTATGTGGAAATAAATAAATTTCTAATTAGAATTTGACATTTTAAATACCTAATTATCGATAAAGACTGTTATTATTAGCGTACCGTTACGTCGTATTCTTTACAATGTCCATACAATCTGGTAGCGTTGCTCCGAGCGACGTACAAAATTGCAAATTGGTCAGTGCATTTACGGCTATTGTTTTAAGACGGAATTGTTATGCGTCGTATGAACTAACCGGTCTTTATTTTTTGTTTCAACACTAATTTCAGGTCTTTGCACCTTGTATTGCAGTTTTATACCGTATTGTTAATTGCATTGTTTACTGTTTAATTTTAAGATCTTTATTATTCCGATCATATTTTTATGAGTCATTAAGTGTTTTATAGTATTTTGTTTATGATAATAGCAGTCTTTTTGAAAGAGATATTATAAGTGTAATTTTTATATATCTCCTTTCAATTTGAAATTAAATTATATTCAGAATTTTTTTGCGGTTTTTTATATTATTATTTTTTTCCAAAGTTTCTAAGACTGCGCAGCTTTCATGGTCACGGGGGGGACTGAAGTATTAGTCGTCAGAAAAGTCAAAGTAACTTACCTTCATTACTAATTATAAAATTTATGTAGGTAGATATTGTAACTTTAACTTTTTTAAATATCGGTAGGCAATAAAAAAACAATAATACAAAAACCGTGATAAAATCCGAAAAATAGTTTTACTTTAATGTTTATCATTCGTGTAACCATAAAAAACCATTATTCTTTTTTTTTTAAATAATTTTCTGCATATTAATTAGTTTTAGTAATATATGCATTCTACTATAATGATGATAAAATAAAGCTAAAGGTCAATCAAATTCCATTAGTATATTTGTAAGTGTAATTGTATAATACTTAACTCTGCAGCCTCGCTTTGATTTTTCTTTCACACATTTCCTGATCTTAAAAGATTACAGATTTTTAGTTATGACGTTAGTTTCTTAACTTGACAGGTAGCGGCAATATTACTATGGTGAACATCTGTTAGGCCTATTACGATAATGATGGACTAGTGTTCTCACGCTGTTTCGCTTAGCTATGATTTAAATGTAAACTCGTTTATTAGCGAAGATATTTCCTGAAACGTCCAAACAATTTTTACTCGTTCGTATGATAATTATAGTTCATTTCCACTTTAGTTTTTGTGGCGTGGTTATGTACCTAAAGGTTAAATAGTGATTATTGTAATGATTCCTTATGTTTATGCGAATGTTAGACATGTAAATTAAACTATTTTTCAGATTTATCACGGTTTTTATATTTCAATTTTGAGTTTGACTTCAAGACAATGAGGTCATTCTGCGTAGATAGGACCACCAACAGCTAAAATTTTAAAAGTTGTATAATTGTAAAATGAATTGTAGATTGTACTAACTAATCTTTTAATTTGTTTATACTAAAATTATACTAAATGCGCACACAGTCAAACATAACATATTATGAATAACAATACTCCTAAAAAACTTTAAAAATTAGAGTAAAATAAACATGATCAGGTTTTAATTTATTTTCAACAACACATAAATACAAGGTCATACACACACTAACAAAGATCTCAACATTTTGTGACATAATTACTCGTTTATTCTTTACTATAAAAAAATACAAAACCAAAGCGTTCATTGGATATCTCACTCACTTCCTTTAATATCTTCACTTTAATGCAAGTAACTTAGCGGTTTATTCGCGAAATTGCGGGTAGTTTATAAACATCATCGGCGATTCGCAATTATTTGACGAGCAAACTCCAAGCACCTGTATTTTAAATCACGCATGCGCACACTCCCATTACATTGCAAATAGGTAATTCATAAATTATTACTATGTGATCTCGAAATTTGTTCACAATATTACATTTTCGATTCTGAAACAAACAAATATTATTTATTTGAAAATTAAAACTGGTATGTAATTTTTAATATAATGTGTGTAGTTAAATATATCTTTATTAAAAAGAGATAAGGGCTATATTCCAAGTTGGTTATTAATTACCATCACCGCCCAGTATTGCCAA
>NW_023595758.1:0-11963 GCF_014839805.1 Manduca sexta | reverse complement strand
TAATATGTTTGTCAATATTTTTGTTGAAGTGAAATGTGAAAGCTTTTCGCGTTTTCTGTTTTTTGGTTAGCTAACTGATGCTCGCGTAAACTGAAGCAAATGAACCGCTTTGAACAATCAAATAAATCTTATATTAGTCTCCACATGACTACGAAGGCTGCAGTCTTCGAAACGTCAGAAAAGAAATAATATAAAACCGCGATAAATCCTAAAAAAGTTTTATTACTTCTTTTAGTTTAAGTAATTCGATTATTATTAACAACCAATGCAAAAACACATTTTAAATTAATATCTAAATGTATGTCATTGAAAATTGTCGTTAATGGTAATGTAACATTTAATTGATAAGTTAACTTCGTGGGCATGAGCTAGTGGTAAACGGAAACAATATTGTATATCATAGAATTATCTAAACGGACATAAGTCACTATTGATAAAAGTTAGTCCACCACGCTCGCCTAGGGCGAATAGGTAGAATTTACACAACTTCAAAATTCTTAAAACTTCCCAGATGCGCAGGTTTTCTCATGATGTTTTCCTTCACCGTTAAAGCGAGCGATAATTCACGAAGAATACACTTATCTTTAGAAAGGTAACCTGCAGACATCCGCATCGGCAGTCCGTTCTAATCCCTAATATATCCTATAACTAGGTCATCGCTTATAATGTACTAATGGTAGGTATTTTTATGTTGGTAGTTGGTACTATTATGTAGACTTTATTATGTTGGTAGTATGTTCATATTTCAAGAGCGATATCGTAGAGTTTAACGGTCCCCAGACAGAGGTCGAGACTCGACCTTCAGACCGCGCCACTGAGTATTCCTCGTAACTAATAACTATTATCGATTACAAAAGGAAAATATCGCCAGAAACCCTGTCTGTTAAAAGCATTCTGAAGGTTGGAAAAGCCGTGAATCTTTTTGGAAAAATAAGTTCTGTTGAAGTACTTTACTGGTAGGTCTCGTGCGAAGGGCCGACTGGTTTTTATTTTGAGTGGGTTTCCTTACAGTCTACCTCGGGAAAAACCTGCGGATATTCCTTGGGGAAGAAAGAGGAAAGGGATAGGAACTTTCTAGGATGGGCATGGAAAAAAGGAGAGGCAATTTCCACGAGCCCTTATACACCTCAATATGTATTTCCACGCGGTTTACATTTAACTGAGTGACTAGATCCGCGACGAATGTACCGCCACGCATTACCTCATATAGAATCTAAAATAGAAAACCGGCAAGTACAAGTCGCACTTGCGCACCGAGGGTTCCGTACAAACGTGTAGGTATATAAGTAAACGTTCACCCATCACGACAATCGAGTCATAGTTATGGTATTTTTATCGCAAAATGAAATCCATAACATTACAATATGGAATGCTGGAGGAGCATAAATTAAAGACAAAGGTCTAAAAATTAGGTTTTCGGAATTTTACCTTTATACATATGTTATATAAAACATTGCTTCATGCCAAATTTCAAGATTCTAGGTCGACTGGAAGTACCCTTTAGGTTTTGATTCCCTTGCGAGTAGTTGCGAGTTTGAAAATATGCGGCTTAAATTGCTGGTTCTTTTGATTGCGTTGACGTAGAAGTTTGTTTTTGTTACAGCTTAAAGGTATTATAGACCTGAGTATTTGATATGACTTTCAATTGAATACCTCTACGCGTTCATGAGAAGAGGGGGTAGTAACTTTAAAATTATTAAAAATATTTTTATTATACGATGTAACTAAAATTTACGGGTTTTGCAATTTTTCCTTTATCTGTACTGTAAGACGTTGCTTCGTACCAAATTTCAAGATTCTGAGTTCACAGTACCCTGTAGGTTTTGATTCCCTTGCGAGTTTCGAAAATTTGCGACACAAGCGGCCGTATCTTTTGATTGCGTTGACTTAGAATTTTGATTTTTTCACAGCTCCAGGGACAGTAGACCTGAGTATTTCATATAAATTTCAGCTTGATACCTCAACGCGTTCCTGAGAAAAAGGGTCTTGACAGACGGACGGACAACAAAGTGATCCTATAAGGGTTCCATTTTTCCTATTGAAGTATGGAACTCTAAAAATTGAAATAAAACTATTTAACGGATTTTACTATGTTTGATTGGTCACAAAGTCTAGAAAGACTTCAAAGGTCGCTAGAAAATTAGAATACAAAAAACCGTGATCAAATCTGTAAAATCGTTTTATATCAATGTTTAACATGCGCGTAAACATACGAAATGATTACAGAAAGACTGATTTAATTCTGTAAAAATTATCTTCAAGTTATTTATTATCTTTGAATTTTGGTAGGTGTGTCAAGAAACGAGATAATAGGCGCAATACGCACACGTGACGTCATCGGTATATGATAAATGAGAAAGAATGAGATGGAGCGATATTTCTACCCGCGCCTATACTTACACATTGCAATATTCGAAATATGAATGACTGGTTCATTTCTTAACCAATTATAACGCAGTTTTAGCTTCTTTTCGGTACTATTCGCTGATACATATAAAATAATGTACTAAATAACATATAAGTACCCTATTAAAGTTAAAGATCTTATTACACTGGACGTGTGGTCAACGTCTTCGCCTCGCTGTGGATTCGCTCGCAAACCACTAGTATGATAAGAGCTTTAACCCTACCTGGTAACGGATGATACACTCACTTATGATCTGTAACCGGTCTTATCAGGGTAATTTGATTGAAGGTTCATTGACATTTGATCTTTGATTCGACATAGATTTTGATATAATGTTTTATTTATTTAATACTGGTGACAAGTCTTTCATACACGAAACTTAGCCTGCGTAGGTACTACCGCCATTCCACCACGGTATGCCCTGCCTGTCGTAAGAGGCGACTAATAGGGGCCAGGATGGGGGTCTTCGGCGGGCAGTAGGGGGCAGTCCACCCTAGTGCGTTTTGTAACTTTACACACCTCGTGTGACCCCCAGGATGAACAGCTGTCTGCCGGTGTTATGCTGCCGTTGACGCCGAGAGCTTCCTTCGGTGCGCTGGGGCTTCTGACCGACTTACTGGATAGCCACCATATTTATGACTTTTGTAGCTACCTGAGGAATTTGGTGTACAGCGGGCGATATACGTACAAGCTTCAAACTCACGGTTTTAAAGAACGCGTACTTATCCGGCTTGACGTCGACAGACTTGAAGGTACTGTTCATATTGTGATAAACAATAATGAAGGTATAATAAAGTTTATGTAAATGAATTTATATAAACTTAAAAAAAAGCGGCGATAGCCTAGTTGGGTGTGGAACGGACTGCCGAGACAAATGTCCGCAGGTTCAAATCCCAAGGGCACACACCTCAAACTTTTCTAAAAAAACTCGTGTGTATTTTTGTGAAATTATCGTTCGCTTTAACGGTGAAGGAAAACATCGTGAGGAACCCTGCACATCTGAGAAGTTCTCTACAGAAATTTCGAAGGTCGTGTGAAGTCAACCTAATCCGCCCTAGGCCAGCATGGTGGACTAAGGCCTAATCCCTCTCAGTAGTAGAGAAGGCCCGTGCTCAGCAGTGGGCAAGTATATAATACAGGGCTGATATTATTATTATTATATGTAAAGAATGGTTAACCAAAGCGTTTATCAGTAGCGAAGAGTGAAATTTGCGGAAAGGTAACCCGACACAACGTATAGTTACTAATAATAAATACAGTCCGTAAATCGTTGTAATGATAATGACATTTACATAAATAAAAATGAATCACCGAAATGTTTGTACGCGCATAACTTCCAAACGAGTGCACCAATTTGGATAAATCTTTCTTTTATGTGTTCTTTATTATCAGGAGAAGGAGGTTTGTAGGTCTCTCATATGTGAGATTCCGCCTGGGTAGGTACCAATGCAATGTCTATTTGTGCCGCCAAGCAGCAGTGTGTTGTTCCGGTTTGAAGGACATTGTAGCTAGTGTAACTACTGGACATAAGACTTAACATCTCATGTCTCAGGATGGCGAGCGCAGTGGAATACCAAACAATACTTTGTAATTCAAGGTGTTGGTGTTTCTACTGTTTATGGGCGGTCGTATCGCTTACCATCAGGCTACCGGCAAGCTCGTCTCGTCATTCAAAGCAATAAAAGAGAAAGTTTTTATGTAAAAATACATTAAATAAATTATAGTAAATATTTAAAAATGTCAGAGAAGTGAGTGTGCGAATGAGACAGAACAAAAAATACGGTGGTATGAAAGTTCGCCGGGTCAGTTAGTTTTGCATAAAGTACGAAGGGAAGCCGGGAGGAATCGGATTATACGGACCCTTTTGCGGACGTTCCGTTTATCACATATTAATTTATTCGCAGTCAGGCAAGAGCGTCGCTAGCCGATGCCCCCCAAGAGTTGATATGGGAATGAGAAAAAGGAATTGTAGGTAAAGTCGAGAGCATATGTTACTGCCCCATTCCCTCTCTTCTGCTTTAACAATAACATAGAGTAGAGCGTAATTGAGCGTACGGAATATAAGAATAGAATTGGTGAATTCATTCGAGTTTTGACGTACGGGAATGATCGATCAAGCAAGTCAGACTTAGGAATTTGGTTGCTTTATATTTGGCAACTTTTTAGAATCTCTAGCATATTCGTAATTATTTACGAATGCCTGAGCCTGTACGGAGAACTCTTGAAATTGGTTACACTTATTATAAGTACAGAGTGCAGTGTGTGCGCAGCACACGAGCGCAGTGTGTTAGAGGGCGCCAGACCCCTTCAAAGAGACATTCGTCGCGACACCTGCGCTCTCAAACAACCTACCCGTAATAAGGCCGGCGAGCGGCTTCTTTACTTTACACAATAACATATTATCAAATTTATTAAAGATTACATGGTCTCCTAGGGGCCGCGAAGGAATTGATTGCACACGGGCGACACATGAGCTAGAGCCGCCTCTGAGGGATTGTTCTATCATATGATGTTTGGACAATGTGGGCAATCCGTGCTCAAGATAAACCATTTATCACTAGACAACATAAATAAATGACAGAAATACATGTTCATTATCTACATTGCTATGTCTACTGAATGAATAATGCCCAGATTGAATGGTTAAAAAAAAATAATCAAATTCCACGCACCCAATAAAGATGAACCACACAAAACACTTTGTTAAAACATTTTTCACACACAACTTTATGTTTTTTTTATAACACGTGCGCGCGCGCCGCCGCTTCACACTGAACTGACCGAGTGATAAGAAGGTGAATATTATATTGTCTATATTGATACGAGGTTCCGGTATATATGCACTCGAATGGATGCTAGCAAATAGTGAAAAACCCGCTAGTTCCAAGTATTCTGTGGTCAGATGATCATGATCGCTATGATCCTAGCGAAAAACAAACACGCACGCCATTATCTCATAAGAGGTAGGCAGAGGTGCAACCAAGGCATCCACTTCACCATGTGTGTTATGTCCATATGATAGAGGGCTAGCTTATCTAGCTAGCTTAGCTAGCTGATACTGAGCAGACAAACCTAATATCACTTTGCCCTCCAGGGATTCGAACCCGGCATCTTAGCGGCACAGGCAGTATATAATTGAGGCAAACATTCTATCAACCAAACTTTTATCTTTACACATAAACAAACATTTCAATTTAAAGGTTATTTTTTGTATTGCTTTGAATAAAGAGACGAGCTTGCCGTTCGTCTGATGGTAAGCTGTATGACCGCATATAAACAGTAGAAACACCATCCAACACATATTATTACAAAGAGTATTGTTTGGTATTCCACTGCGCTCGCCATCCTGAGACATGAGATGTTAAGTCTCATTATGTCCAGTAGTTACACTGGCTACAATGTCCTTCAAATTATATTTAAAAATAAAATATTTATTACTATTAATTTCAACAAATCCTTTAACAGTCAGACTTTACTTACGCTGACTACCCTCCGGCCACGAGTAGCTACACAACACAATGAACGTGTCCAAAATTAGTAACACTGAAGTACCTAGCGATGTTTGATAGCAAATTCTCCCATTAACATATTGCGCAAGAATTTTCATGCGGTTACACCAGCTGTAATACTTCAATAGTTCTAAGTGTATACCCTATTTTATTTTATTTTAATAAAATTAAGACGCAAAAACAAATTACAATCAAAATTAAAGCTAATTATAAAATATACAAGCATAAAAACTAAATTGTATTCCGAAACATTGCGCCCTAATACTAGTTAATTACTTAAAGTGCGGACTAAAATAAATTAAGACTATTAAGTACTGTGTATAGTTAAAAAAATTGAAACTTGAAAGTAGTATATGTGTAATTTAAAAATATATGACTAACTATTGCGGGTAAATATTAATTGTTTTAGACTTCTTGAGAATGATTAAAATCTGCCATTCATAATGTCAAGGTGTTTGTGTTTTTTGCCAAGTCATTGTACGAACGACACATACGAACCATCGGATTATGGAATGAGATGTTATTCCTATAAACTTGCAATGAGAAAACGTTTGGATTACGTATTCTGAATGAAGTGTTAAAATTTATTAAAGCCAGTAATTCGGGAGCGTCAATATGTGAGTGTATAATTCTCTAAAGGTATATTACTTCCATGTAATTTCATCTTAATGTAAGGTTTTGTACTTTAAATTTAGTTAAGCGTTCATTGTAGGAAGAGAGAACACGCCCTAAGCCCTTACGGAAGCACAGAACCTTTAGCAACTTTTCCTGAACACTTTCAATGTGGTCATTATGGACAGAATAGAAGGGAGACCAAATAACGGATCCGTATTCAAGTACTGATCTGACCAGACTGTTGTATAACAGTATTACACTAAATCCAGATGACTCATTCTCTCCCAGTGGCCGTCCTGTGCCGAGGTTCGTAAACCGTTTGTGGGTTCCCCTTAGCACTGAGGGGAAGTATCAGATATCAACAACATTGCTCCCAAACTGATGCTTCACCATGCAGAACTCTGTACACTTTGCGGTGTGATCAACTCAGGCAGGTTATTCAGAACCATCCGCCCTGTGGAAGGGGGTCGCATGGTCGTAAGGCACGGTGACCACAACATAACCGCTCAGTTGCGAAGGCTGGCCGGTAGTCATAAGGCACTTTCCCCGTGAAAACAAGTAATTTAAAGCAATGCCCTATCGTATTGTCGAGTCTGAATTTTTAACCTTGCGGCGTTTATTAACGCTTGCTGAACAATACTGACTTGCAGGATTAAGTCGGTTACTTCTGTCGACGGTGCCGCAGTAGCTGGAACACATTGCACAAGAAAAATCATAGGCGGCAGCACAGGAACATTAAAAAAAGTTGCTTTCATATCTTTACACATCTGACGCAACAGACAGGCGACGTGCCAGGACTTTTAAGCATCAACAATTATAGATATCATTTCGAAAGGAGGCGAAAAAAAACTTTAAGCGCCACACGCTGGAACACAGCGACTCCACGTCTGCAGGTCCAAAACCAGCCCTGGTCCAAGAAAAAATTCACGTCGAATTGATAACCTCCTCCTGTTTTAAAGTTGGTTAATAAAATTAATACAAAAGTATGCACCGCCGAGTGCAACCAATTCCTAGGCGCCCTCTAAGAGACGCGCGGTCAAAATAGAATAGGTCCGCCTGGGTAGGCACCACCGTAATATCTATTTGTGTCGCCAAGCAGCAGTGTGTAGTCACTGTTATGTTCCGATTTGAAGGATATTCTAGCCAGTGTAACTACTGGACATAATAAGACTTAACACCTCATGTCTCAGGATGGTGAGCGCAAAGGCATACCAAATAATACTTTGTAATTCAAGATGGTGGATGATGTTTCTACAGTTTATTAGGCGTTAGTATCGCTTACCATCAGACGAACGGCAAGCACGTTTCGTCATTCAAAGCATAAAAAAAATATACTCAAATATCGGGAAGCCATATATATGTACACGGCGTCAGAGCAACCTACCCAAATCTTTCAATGAAATCATTGCTTGCATTTAAAAGAACGTACCGTACGATAATCGATATTCTGTGTGTAATATCTGGAGTGCAATCTAAAATCATTGAAAAATATTTGGATGGTTTAGGGTTCTGTACCTCGAAATGAAAAACGGAACTATAAGAGAAGCACTTTGTTGTCAGTCCGTCCGTCTGTCAAGACCCTTTTTCTTAGGAACGCGTGGAGGTTTTAAGCTGAAATTTATATAAAATACTCAGGTCTACTGTCCCTTGAAGCTTTGAAAACATCAAGCCAACGTAATCAAAATCATAATATAGCCATTTATGCTACAAATTTCCGTAAATTTCCGCATATTCAAAACCTGACCAACAAAAATGTGGTACGAAGCAACGTCTTATAGCACAGATTAAGGAAAAATTTCGAAAAGCGTAATTTTTAATTACGTCATATAATAAAAATAACTTTAAAGTTACTACTCCTTTAATGAACGCGTAGAGGTATTAAATTGAAATTAATATGGAATACCCAGGTTTATAATACCTTTAAGCTGTAACAAAATCAAACTTCTACGTCAACGCAATCAAAAGAAACAGCAATTTAAGCCGCATATTTTCAAATCCGCAACTACTAGCAAGGGAATCAAAACGTAAAGGGAACTTCCAGTGTTAGTATAAAATAAGTAGTCCTTTATTACTGAAACGATAAAGAGACCTTTGTCTCTAATTTATGCTCCTCCAGCCTTCCATATTCTAATGTTATGGATTTTATTTTGCAATAAAAATACCATAACTATGACTCGATTGACTAGTGAGCGACCAACATATGCCGGATTTTTATTAATACATATATGGTTGAGCCATATTTCTAATTCATTATTTATAAATTTTAACTTCGCATTTCCGGTCGCATTAATCCAAATAGTGTCTTTTTATTCATAATTTGGTGACACGACACGTGCACTTCTTTACCGCATCCCTTTCCCGCACATACCTTTCCAGCGAGCGAGAGCGAGAGCGAGAACGAGAACGAGAGCGCGTCGCTGGGAAATGGTTCCGCGAGTGCCCGCGCGCCGTACGGGGTGCGGGTGCAAAAAACACTCTTGTTCGCGCCCCGCAAGACATGGACACGATGACGTCGCTCGCATAATTAATTGAAAATTATCGGTCTGTGATGCCTTCTCCTTAATTAACTTCGTGTGAGCGTGCATATCATAGATAGAGAGTGAAGTTTAGTATAAGTGGTCGCCGCAAGCAGAAACACGAAGCTGCCAGCATTATACCAGCCAAACCGCCGCTGCAGACGCCGGAAGGTACTGTGCTCCCATCCTCTTTGAGTTGCCTATATTTTCAATTCTATCCCACAGGCAGCTCTAGTCCTATAAGTGCGTGTCGTGTCCAGATACATATTTTTCCCCGCAAAATACAGTCCATAATTTTTTTTAAGTATAGAACCAGCGCCTCCAGTGTATGTTTTTGGAATAAAATATAACATAATTTAAAATTAGTGCAATAGATTGTGCTACTGAATACTGATTCTCCACAAATTGTTTTCGGTTTTATAATATACTAAAAATAATCTTTTTATAGTATTTTATTAAAAAAAAAAAATGGCATAATTTATATGCCACATTACACGCATGTTTCATTTCTGTCTTGCATGTAAATTAAATTAATGGTATTTACAAAATTTTTAATAAAAAATACACATTTTTTTTTACGTCTCGAAAAGTTTGATATCGCGCTACTGGTTCTATGGTCTTCCGAGATTTCTTTTCTATTTGATCGATGATATCTGATTTAAACATGGCGTATAATAATTGGCCGAGACGTAATCATCGCTCGTTAGTTTGCCGAAATACAAAAAAAAAAAATACTCACATTTAAAGTATATTTGCGATGACAAACTCCTTGATAATTCCCGCCATTTAGATGTTAGTCCGTTCGTCTGTCCACGCGGAATGATACACATCCTATCTTCATTCTCCTTTTATAACAAACTGAACTCATGGATCAAATTTAAATTTTGGTTCTGCGGATTCAAATTGGCGCGCACAAAACGACATGATTTCTGTACTGACTACTGAGTGCATATGAATCATAGACGCCTTGCATAATCGTTGATGTTTCCGGCTCTCCCAATGACCTTGAGCTGAGGTTCATAATCCTTTAATGGATTGCCTTCAGCATAGTCGCTTAAATTTTAAGGATTGCTAGCAATTGCGTCGCCAAGGGAGGAGGCAGCTATCCCCCCTAGAGATTCTAAAAAAGATGCCAAACGTAAAGCAACCAAACCGTGACTTAACTTCCTTGATCGATCCCGTATGTCGAAACTCGAATGAATTCACTAATTCCATTCGTAATATTCCGTACGCTCAATTACGCTCTCCTCTGTGTTATTGTTAAAGCGTGAGAGGGGGAGGAACATGCACCCTCGACTTAACCTACAATTCTTACTTTTCTCATTATTCATATTAATTTGGCTCTCCTGGGCCATCGGCTGACGACGCTCTTGGTTAATAATAATAATAATAATAATATCAGCCCTGTATTATATACTTGCCCACTGCTGAGCACGGGCCTCCTCTACTACTGAGAGGGATTAGGCCTTAGTCCACCACGCTGGCCTTGTGCGGATTGGTAGACTTCACACACCTTCGAAATTCCTATAGAGAACTTCTCAGATGTGCAGGTTTCCTCACGATGTTTTCCTTCACCGTTAAAGCGAACGATAAATTCACAAAGAATACACACATGATTTTTTAGAAAAGTCAGAGGTGTGTGCCCTTGGGATTTGAACCTGCGGACATTCGTCTCGGCAGTCCGTTCCACACCCAAATAGGCTATCGCCGCTTTTTTTTTTTCTTGGTTGCGAGCACCTAAAGCGTTCGCCCAAAAGTCCGGGGTCCCTGCCGGGCTAACAAACGCATATTCAGGTTAAAAAAATCCTACATCGCTTAATACATAATTTATTGATTCTATTTTATCCTATGGCTTTGTTATAGTGTCAGAAAAAGTAGCGTAGCAGCGAAGCCGACGATTTTTTTTTTCTACAGTTAATATAATATAATACGCTGTTCACAATAAATGAAAATCAGTAAAATATCATAATACTTAATAATTTCCTTCTAATATAAAAATTATGTCTAGTCTCTAAATTTAAAAAATACTCACATATAAAATAAAAGAGTCCAACAAGAATTAATAACGCACAAACACTAAGTATACGCACGCACACATGTATTTTTACGTCACTTCCAAAAGATTAGACAGACACCGCGCTGCGTGCGAAAGAGACAACAATATCGCGACTCGCGAGGGAAGAACTTCGCGAGGGAACACTTCGAACAGTATGAGGCGCGAGCACTGCGCGCGAGTTACGGTTTAATGAATTGATATGAACGACAGATATCATTGAAGTATTGATTTAATTTAATAAATATAAGATGATTTGTTTGAATATACTATTTTTATTCTAGTTATATTGTTATGTTTTTCTTTTATAAATTTTAATTAATTTACAAATTAATTTACATTATTTTTAATTAATTACATTTATCTTGGTCCATACAAGCCGGTAGGAATCGGCTTGTATGGACGCTTCGCCAATTTAGCGTAGTCATTTGGGCATTTCTAATTTGCAAGGTTGTTAATTTAGAATTTTTTTTAGTGACCCGAAAGTGTTCGCTTAAATATCGATAAATAAAAACGAAATTTAAGATACTTGAATGTAATTTTTTTTTCTAATCTTGAATATTTTTTTTTAAATTTTAATTTTTATTGTTATTATTTTCAAATCTTGTTTTTGTTTTGTTCAATTCAAGTTATTTTAATCCCGAAACGAGGCTCTGTTATGTTTGTTATAGTATTTACTGGTTTTATTTTGTTTTGTTATTTTAATTTGTAATTCTATCCAGATGTTATTTGTGTGAGAATACTGTGCATATCTTTAATAGTCATATGTATCAAAATTTGTATTATTATTTATTATTTGTGATTTTTAATGAAATTGGTTACACTTATTATAAGTAAAGAGTGCAGGGTGTGCGCGGCACACG
>NW_023595757.1:0-54992 GCF_014839805.1 Manduca sexta | reverse complement strand
CAATTGCAGCTGTCCAGACTTAGTCACAGTATCCTGTGTCAAATATCTGGGCATACAACTTGATCAGTGTTTACGCTGGCATGAACATATGTTTACACTCACCGCAAAGGTTAGAAGACTCATATTTTTATTTAAAAAACTTCGTCACTCTGCAGATTCTTACACAATCAAAATGATTTACTTTGCACTGTGCCAATCTTTACTTGGTTACTGCATTCCTGTCTGGGGTGGATCTCCGAAGTCCCCTCTGATGCAATTAGAAATCGCTCAAAAGCTGTCCTAAAGGTTATGACTAATAAACCCTTTAGATATCCTTCCGCCAAACTTTACGCAGAATGTCAAGTTCTCTGTGCGACAACTCTTTGTACAGCAAACTATTCTCCGCAAACATACAGGAAGACCACACGAAGAACCAGAGGGTAGGCGTAAATTTAACATATTCACTGTGCTAGGAACTCGAACCAAATTTACTGACAGGCATTATTTAATTTTAGGAGCCAGAATATATAATAAAGTAAATTCCATTCTTAAAATTTTTCATATGACTAAAAGAACTTGTAAATTGACTATTAATAAATGGCTTTTATCCCTGTCTTACTGCCAAACTGAGGCTCTTCTAGGTAGTATTAATGTCGGGTAGTTAATGGAAAGGATTGAATGCGCTCACACATACACACACACTCTTACTCACAATTTTACATCCATACAAACAAAATTTAGTATAATTTAAGTTTAATATTTTCTCGATTTTTGTATTATATGTTACAGTTAGCATGGTTATATCATTATGTCTTGTATTTTTTTCCTGGAGGTTTCACTGATACCTGGGGCATTCCACGTGAAGCGGGCACGAAAAAAAACTCGATGTCTCAGATTTTCGTAATATTTCATTATGTTATACCTGTATATGTCCTCGATCCAGATACAAAATATTATTGAAGTATAAAGCCTGGTAAGCGAGTTAAAGGACTTTGAAGTTTTGACTGGCCGGCTGGTATACACCACTTCGAATCCAATTATCAAGTTTTTAAATGTTACAATAAAATAAATAAAGCAATGAAATAAATACTTCATTTAATGAGCTTTTTTGTTGTATTTTTGAAATTGAAAAATGTTTTTTCTTTGAAAAATGTGTTTGAAAGTTTCAAACTTGAATTTCACAAAGTTGGCATATTTATATTTTTTTAATTTTTTTCTAAAAATAGCTAGTATTGTATAGATAATCCCTGCGAAGTTTCATAATGGGCTGAAAAGTAGTTTAGGAGCTAGACCGATTACAGTGCCGAAGCGCGGCGGTCGCCAGAAAGAGCGAAGTAGTAAAATGTTTCAATTAAACGAAATACTTTCGATTAGAGTATTTTATCATGTTTTGCATCGCTCTAACGATTCAATTACATCTGATTATAATATAAAAATATATTTATATTACTGACGGTGCACAACAACATTTGAAACTTGGCAAGGATAATATATATATACAATATTGGCTATTTTAGTAGAAAAAGTTATTATATAAATATGCCAACTTTGTGAAATACAAGTTTGAAACATTAAAATATATATGAATAATAATAATAAATAGTAGTAGTAATAATAATATGAGTTTGTGGCATTGATGTTCTAGCCTACATGTATAAGCGGTCGGGTATCGTGATGGCTTTGTTTAATGCGTTATGTAAACTAGCCTGTGTCTCCAGGCGTTTTAGGTTACCACCGAGACCGTCAAATTGCCCTTCTGCCATGTGAAGTGGCACGAAAATGAAATTCTGCATCTTTACCACAATCCTGTTTGAAATATAACAAGTTAATACAATTAAATCTTTTAAAAATGTTGTTGTGCACCGTCAGTAATATAAATATATTTTTTTATATTATAATCAGATGTAATTGAATCGTTAGAGCGATGCAAAACATGATAAAATACTCTAATCGAAAGTATTTAGTTTAATTGAAAGTTTTACTACTTCGCTTCTTTTTGGCGACCGCCGCGCTTCGGCACTGTAATCGGTCTAGCTCCTAAACTACTTCTCAGCCCATTATGAAACTTCGCAGGGATTATCTATACAATAGTAGCTATTATTAGAAAAAAAAAAAAATTTTAATATATTCCAAGTTTGTGAAATAAAAGTTTGAAACTTTCAAAAACATTTTTTCAAAGAAAAAATCATTTTTCAATTTCAAAAATACAATAAAAAGCTCATTAAATGAAGTATTTATTTCATTGCTTTATTTATTTTATTGTAACATTTAAAAACTTGATAATTGGATTCGAAGTGGCGTATACCAGCCGGCCAGTTAAAACTTCAAAAGTCCTTTTAACTCGCTTTACCACGCTTTATACTTTTAATAATATTTTGTATCTGGATCGAGGACATATACAGGTATAACATAATCAAATATTACGAAAATCTGAGACATCGAGTTTTTTTTCGTGCCCGCTTCACGTGGAATGCCCCACCTGTAACACAGGTTCTCCTAGCATAGGTATCAGCAGATCATTTTCTTATTGTGACAAATGTAATGCAATTAACTACTCTGTAACATTTGTACACCAATTGAATTTTGTAACATTTGTCTGTTTTTAATACAAATTTATTATTATTATTATTATTATCTAGCTAGCTTGGCTAGCTGATACTGAGCAGACAAACCTAAAATCACTTTGCCCACCAGAGATTCGAACCCGGCATCTTAGCGGTACAGGCAGTATATAACTGAGGCAAACATTCTATCAACCTAACTTTTATCTCTACACATAAACAAATATTTCAATTTAAAGGTTATTTTTTGTATTGCTTTGAATAAAGAGACGAGCTTGTCGTTCGTCTGATGGTAAGCTGTATGACCGCATATAAACAGTAGAAACACCATCCAACACATTATATTACAAAGTATTGTTTGGTATTCCACTGCGCTCGCCATCCTGAGACATGAGATGTTAAGTCTCATTATGTCCAGTAGTTACACTGGCTACAATGTCCTTCAAATTATATTTAAAAATAAAATATTTATTACTATTAATTTCAACAAATCCTTTAACAGTCAGACTTTACTTACGCTGACTACCCTCCGGCCACGAGTAGCTACACAACACAATGAACGTGTCCAAAATTAGTAACACTGAAGTACCTAGCGATGTTTGATAGCAAATTCTCCCATTAACATATTGCGCAAGAATTTTCATGCGGTTACACCAGCTGTAATACTTCAATAGTTCTAAGTGTATACCCTATTTTATTTTATTTTAATAAAATTAAGACGCAAAACAGATTACAATCAAAATTAAAGCTAATTATAAAATATACAAGCATAAAAACTAAATTGTATTCCGAAACATTGCGCCCTAATACTAGTTAATTACTTAAAGTGCGGACTAAAATAAATTAAGACTATTAAGTACTGTGTATAGTTAAAAAAATTGAAACTTGAAAGTAGTATATGTGTAATTTAAAAATATATGACTAACTATTGCGGGTAAATATTAATTGTTTTAGACTTCTTGAGAATGATTAAAATCTGCCATTCATAATGTCAAGGTGTTTGTGTTTTTTGCCAAGTCATTGTACGAACGACACATACGAACCATCGGATTATGGAATGAGATGTTATTCCTATAAACTTGCAATGAGAAAACGTTTGGATTACGTATTCTGAATGAAGTGTTAAAATTTATTAAAGCCAGTAATTCGGGAGCGTCAATATGTGAGTGTATAATTCTCTAAAGGTATATTACTTCCATGTAATTTCGTCTTAATGTAAGGTTTTGTACTTTAAATTTAGTTAAGCGTTCATTGTAGGAAGAGAGAACACGCCCTAAGCCCTTACGGAAGCACAGAACCTTTAGCAACTTTTCCTGAACACTTTCAATGCGGTCATTATGGACAGAATAGAAGGGAGACCAAATAACGGATCCGTATTCAAGTACTGATCTGACCAGACTGTTGTATAACAGTATTACACTAAATCCAGATGACTCATTCTCTCCCAGTGGCCGTCCTGTGCCGAGGTTCGTAAACCGTTTGTGGGTTCCCCTTAGCACTGAGGGGAAGTATCAGATATCAACAACATTGCTCCCAAACTGATGCTTCACCATGCAGAACTCTGTACACTTTGCGGTGTGATCAACTCAGGCAGGTTATTCAGAACCATCCGCCCTGTGGAAGGGGTCGCATGGTCGTAAGGCACGGTGACCACAACATAACCGCTCAGTTGCGAAGGCTGGCCGGTAGTCATAAGGCACTTTCCCCGTGAAAACAAGTAATTTAAAGCAATGCCCTATCGTATTGTCGAGTCTGAATTTTTAACCTTGCGGCGTTTATTAACGCTTGCTGAACAATACTGACTTGCAGGATTAAGTCGGTTACTTCTGTCGACGGTGCCGTAGTAGCTTGAAAACACATTGCACAAGAAAAATCATAGGCGGCAGCACAGGAACATTATTAAAAGTTATCTTGACTCTCTTTACACGTCTGACGCAACAGACAGGCGACGTGCCAGGACTTTTAAGCATCAACAATTATAGATATCATTTCGAAAGGAGGCGAAAAAAAACTTTAAGCGCCACACGCTGAAACACAGCGACTCCACGTCTGCAGGTCCAAAACCAGCCCTGGTCCAAAAAAAAATTCACGTCGAATTGGTAACCTCCTCCTTTTTTAAAGTTGGTTAATAAAATTAATACAAAAGTATGCACCGCCGAGTGCAACCAATTCCTAGGCGCCCTCTAAGAGACGCGCGGTCAAAATAGAATAGGTCCGCCTGGGTAGGCACCACCGTAATATCTATTTGTGTCGCCAAGCAGCAGTGTGTAGTCACTGTTATGTTCCGATTTGAAAGATATTGTAGCCAGTGTAACTACTGGACATAATAAGACTTAACACCTCATGTCTCAGGATGGTGAGCGCAAAGGCATACCAAATAATACTTTGTAATTCAAGATGGTGGATGATGTTTCTACAGTTTATTAGGCGTTAGTATCGCTTACCATCAGACGAACGGCAAGCACGTTTCGTCATTCAAAGCATAAAAAAAATATACTCACATATCGGGAAGCCATATATATGTACACGGCGTCAGAGCAACCTGCCCAAATCTTTCAATGAAATCGTTGCTTGCATTTAAAAGAACGTACCGTACGATAATCGATATTCTGTGTGTAATATCTGGAGTGCAATCTAAAATCATTGAAAAATATTTGGATGGTTTAGGGTTCTGTACCTCGAAATGAAAAAACGGAACTCTTAGAGAAGCACTTTGTTATCAGTCCGTCCGTCTGTCAAGACCCTTTTTCTTAGGAACGCGTGGAGGTTTTAAGCTGAAATTTATATAAAATACTCAGGTCTACTGTCCCTTGAAGCTTTGAAAACATCAAGCCAACGTAATCAAAATCATAATATAGCCATTTATGCTACAAATTTCCGTAAATTTCCGCATATTCAAAACCTGACCAACAAAAATGTGGTACGAAGCAACGTCTTATAGCACAGATTAAGGAAAAATTTCGAAAAGCGTAATTTTTAATTACGTCATATAATAAAAATAACTTTAAAGTTACTACTCCTTTAATCATGAACGCGTAGAGGTATTAAATTGAAATTAATATCGTATATCCAGGTTTATAATACCTTTAAGTTGTAACAAAATCAAACTTCTACGTCAACGCAATCAAAAGAAACAGCAATTTAAGCCGCATATTTTCAAATCCGCAACTACTAGCAAGGGAATCAAAACGTAAAGGGAACTTCCAGTGTTAGTATAAAATAAGTAGTCCTTTATTACTGAAACGATAAAGAGACCTTTGTCTCTAATTTATGCTCCTCCAGCTTTCCATATTCTAATGTTATGGATTTTATTTTGCAATAAAAATACCATAACTATGACTCGATTGACTAGTGAGCGACCAACATATGCCGGATTTTTATTAATACATATATGGTTGAGCCATATTTCTAATTCATTATTTATAAATTTTAACTTCGCATTTCCGGTCGCATTAATCTAAATACTGTCTTTTTTATTCATAATTTGGTGACACGACACGTGCACTTCTTTACCGCATCCCTTTCCCGCACATACCTTTCCAGCGAGCGAGAGCGAGAACGAGAACGAGAGCGCGTCGCTGGGAAATGGTTCCGCGAGTGCCCGCGCGCCGTACGGGGTGCGGGTGCAAAAAACACTCTTGTTCGCGCCCCGCAAGACATGGACACGATGACGTCGCTCGCATAATTAATTGAAAATTATCGGTCTGTGATGCCTTCTCCTTAATTAACTTCGTGTGAGCGTGCATATCATAGATAGGAGTGAAGTTTAGTATAAGTGGTCGCCGCAAGCAGAAACACGAAGCTGCCAGCATTATACCAGCCAAACCGCCGCTGCAGACGCCGTAAGGTACTGTGCTCCCATCCTCTTTGAGTTGCCTATATTTTCAATTCTATCCCACAGGCAGCTCTAGTCCTATAAGTGCGTGTCGTGTCCAGATACATATTTTTCCCCGCAAAATACAGTCCATAATTTTTTTTAAGTATAGAACCAGCGCCTCCAATATATGTTTTTGGAATAAAATATAACATAATTTAAAATTAGTGCAATAGATGATTATGCTACTGAATACTGATTCTCCACAAATTGATTTCGGTTTTATAATATACTAAAAATAATCTTTTTAAAGTATTTTATTAAAAAAAAATGGCATAATTTATATGCCACATTACACGCATGTTTCATTTCTATCTTGCATGTAAATTAAATTAATAATATTTGCAAACTTTTTAATAAAATATACATATTTTTTTACATCTCGAAAAGCTTGATATCGCGCTACTGGTTCTATGGTCTTCCGAGATTTCTTTTCTATTTGATCGATGATATCTGATTTAAACATGGCGTATAATAATTGGCCGAGACGTAATTATCCTTCGTTAGTTAGCCGAACTACAAAAATTGTTTAAAAGTACTCACATTAAAAGTATATTTACGATGACAAACTCCTTGATAATTCCCGCCATTTAGATGTTAGTCCGTTCGTCCAACCACGCGGAATGATACACATCCTATGTTTATTCTGCTTTTATGTTAAACTGAACCCAAGGAAATCAATTTAAAACTTTGCGTGTACGGATATAAGATGGCGTGCACAAGAAATGTTGACGACATAATTTATGTTCGAACTACTGAGTGTATATGAATCATGGACGCCTTCCCTAATCGTTGATGTCTCATGCCCTCCCTGTGACCGTGCTGAGCCGATGTCCGTAACGCGTTAATGGATTGCCTTCAACATAGTCGCTTAAATTTTAAGGATTGCTAGCAATTGCGTCGCCAAGGGAGGGGGTAGCTATCCCCCCTAGAAATTCTAAAAAAGATGCCAAACGTAAAGCAACCAAACCTTAACTTTCTTGATCGATCATTCCCGTACGTCGAAACTCGAATGAGTTCACCATTTCCATTCGTAATATTCCGTACGCTCACTTACACTCTGATCTATGTTATTGTTAAAGCGGGAGAGGGGATGAGGGTGGAACATGTGCTCTCGACTTTACCTACAATTCTTACTTTTCTCATTATTCATATCAATTTGGCTCTCCTGGGCCATCGGCTGACGACGCTCTTGGTTGCGAGCTCCTAAAGCGTTCGCCCAAAAGTCCGGGATCCTGCCAGGCTAACAAACGTATATTCAGGTTAAAAAAGAATCCTACATAGCTTAATACATAATTTATTGATTCTATTTTATCCTATGGCTTTGTTAAGGTGTCAAAGGGAAGCGTAGTCATTCAGGCATTTCAAATTTACAAGGTTGTTTATTGACAATTTATTTTTTAGTGACCCGAAAGTGTTCGCATAAATATCGATAAATAAAAACGATATTTCAGATACTTTAATGTAATTTTTTTTTTCTAATCTTGAATATTGTTTTTTTTTAAATTTTTTGATAATTTTTTATTGTAATTCATAGTTACTATAAGTTAATTTTTATTGTTATTATTTTCAAATCTTGTTTTTGTTTTGTATCCACTCATTTTAATCCCGAAACGAGGCTCTGTTATGTTTGTTATAAGTAGTATTTTCTGGTTTTATTTTGTTTTGTTATTTTAATTTGTAATTCTATCTAGATGTTATTTGTTTGAGAATGCTGTGCATATCTTTAATAGTCATATGTGTCAAAATTTGTATTATTATTTATTATTTGTGATTTTTAGAGCATGTGTCACTGGTGTGTTATCTATACTATTATATAAAGCTGAAGAGTTTGTTTGTTTGTTTGAACGCGCTAATCTCAGGAACTACCGGTTCAAAGTAAAAATCTTTTCCGTTGGATAGCCCTTTGTTCATGATGCTATAGGCTATATATCATCACGCTATACCTAATAGAAGCGGAGCAGTAATGGCTAATCTCAGGAACTACCGGTCCAAACTGAAAAATTCTTTTTGCGTTAGATAGCCCTTTGTTCTTGGAGTGTTATAGGCTATATATCATCACGCTATACCCAATAAGAGCGGAGCAGTAATGGCTAATCTCAGGAACTACCGATTCGAACAGATTTTTTTTGTGTTGAATAGCCCTTTGTTTGTGGAGTACTCTAAGTTATATATCATCACGCTATGACCAATAGGAGCGGAGCAGTAATGGCTAATCTCAGGAACTACCAGTTTGAACTGAAAAATTAGTTTTGTGTTGGATAGCCTTTTATTTGTGGAGTGCTATAGGCTATATATCATCACGCAGTAATGAAACATGTTGCAAAAACGGGGATAATTTATTAGTTTTGAGAGCTTCCGTTACGTGCGCTGCGTAAACGGTTAAAGTTATGCAACAATGATGTATGACGGGATTGTTCCTCTTAAAAAGTTCTAAAAAATATATTATACAACAAAGTCCCCGCTGCATCTGTCTGCCTGAACGTGTTAAACTCAAAAACTACCCAAGGAAACTCCTACTTTTATAAAGGAAAACTTTAGCCTGAAAAACTTTAAAACGCGGGTGGAGCCGCGGGCAAAGGCAAGTTGAATGAATAAAAATACATGTCGTAATTTATTGAACTACGACTTATATAAATGTCTGTAATCAAAACAATTACCAAATTGCGGTAAAATAATACGAAATTATAATGACATAATTTTCTTTTTGGTAGTTATAAACAAGTCAAAACTTATACAGAACTCACTACATTTCTCGGAAAAAAAAACAATTACTTAGAAGTGATCATGTCAATAATATGTACATCACACAGAACTAGTTATGCGCGGCATGTCATCCACCGCGACCTTGTGATTGGTGGAGCGCTTATATAACGTCTTTGGGAGCCAATGGTAGTGCGTTACTCGAATAAGTCTGCGCAGTGCCCGAAATTTAAACTGAACGCAGTTACCTTCGTTACATAGGGTATTAATTCACTTAAATTTATTTTTATATGTAATGTACACAAAGTACAGGCAAAATCCTGGAGTGCTTAAACAAATACACACCACGTTTTTATGACCGAACGGGTAGGCAGAGGTGCACCTCTGGTTGCAACTAGGGCACCCATTTTTTGGCTTTGTATTCCGTTCCATAAGTTGCTAGGGGGCCGACCTAACGCCATAGCGGGCAAAATTTTATGTCAGCTATAACAGCACACTTGACTGCTGAGACTAAAATCATTGATCATAAATTTTACAAAGTAATGAATGATACCCCCCGAAATGAATCCTTCCTAGCCGAATTTAGGCCTCGGCGGCCATGGCCTAGGGACTGCACTATAAGGGACAATATAGTGCAGAAATGTGTGCCCAATATACAGGCTCACTTTCCGTTCCTTCACTTCCATAGTCTGGTGAGAGGACAATCCGACCTGACCTCCATGACAGAGAGAGATCGTAAGAAAAAAATAGACAGGACGACTACCGAAATACAATGGTGATTTCAAATCAGATTGATCATAGATTAGTAAATTTTTTTCTGAATAATTTTTCGGACACCTAAATTGATTTGACGGCGCTGGTCAATTAACAGAGGTGGACATGATTGATCTGCCTTCCAGAAACCGGGCGTTTGACGGATTTGTACCAAATTTGTCACACGGGTAAATCTAACGTAGTTATTTGCTCATTTAAAATAAATATATGTCGCCGCAGCACCTCGTCATTCGTTGAATTGGTGAATTTCCGGTGCGATAGTGGCGCCATCTATCATTACATCGAGGAAGTATTAGAAGAGGAGCGAGGTCGACTGCTGTCAATATAAGGACCGGCCGAACGACGAGACCTAAATCTTGTAGAAGTTTCTGTACGAGTCTTATTTGGACGCTCGAATCGAGCACATTGTGTATTCCGCTAGTGTTACTATGCAGTAAATTGTTAGTGAAGTAAAGAAGTGTTTCAATAATTGAATAACTGTCTGGAAAATAAATATACACCGGTGATACTTTACCGGTCATGTAAAAAAATAACCAAGTAAAGAGTTTCACTCCGACATATATTTTAATAGACGGCATTGGCGTCTTAGCCTAGTTGGGTGTGGAACGGACTGCCAAGACGAATGTCCGCAGGTTAAAATCCCAAGGGCATACATCTCTGACTTTTCTAAAATCATGTGTGTATTCTTTGTGAATTTATCGTTCGCTTTAACGGTGAAGGAAAACATCGTGAGGAAACCTGCACATCTGAGAACTTCTCTATAGGAATTTCGAAGGTGTGTGAAGTATACCAATCCGTACTAGGCCAGCGTGATGGACTAAGGCCTAATCCCTCTCAGTAGTAGAGGAGGCCCGTGCTCAGCAGTGGGCAAGTATATAATACAGGCCTGATATTAGTATTATTTATTGGCGTCCTATAGTATTTTAAGGACTTTGTATCAGAAATGGTTATTCACACGGACGAAAACGCGAGCAACATCTGAAATAAAAATATAATGTTCTTAACATTATCGATAACTATCACATCCCTATGGTAACTGAAATCGTTCGTAAATTTTGATTTAAAATGCAACAGTAGAAGCCAAACTTTATGCGGAAACTATAATTGATGTAATTTAAAAACTTTTTGAATATCTATTGATTTTGTAACTAGGAATGCGAAT
This sequence comes from Manduca sexta, assembly GCF_014839805.1. Taxonomy (NCBI): domain Eukaryota; kingdom Metazoa; phylum Arthropoda; class Insecta; order Lepidoptera; family Sphingidae; genus Manduca; species Manduca sexta. The sequence goes on along the minus strand of NW_023595757.1, from coordinate 43,939 downwards.
ACCGCTGGAAAACTGACCTGTGGAAAGTCACCAACTCATACGTATTTTCTTTCTTGCTTGTTTATGATTTGCACCCGTTAACTACACACGCCATACATAACAAAATCCTATACCGAGTTAACACATAAATTTTGAAATATTTTTATTTATTTATTTATTTATTTATTTATTTAACACAAAACAGGTTACAACTAAAAATACACCAATTATTGATTACAAAATATGCTTACTTCTAATCGCAACCCAAAACTTGTGTATAAAGAAAAGTTAATTATAGCGGACGAGTTTACAATATTACAAAGTAGATAGAAATGTTACGTTATTATTATTATAATAATTAATATTTTAAGTAATATATCTACCATGAAAATAAGTATTTTTGACTGAAACGCCCACAATACCTTAAACACAATAGCAATCCAACTTAATTCAGGTTATGACATTTCGAAATGTCATATAAAGATAGCATATTGTTTATTGTCCGGTACAATAGCGCTCTGAGGTCCTGGGTTCGAATCCCGGGTCGGGCAAAGTGATATTTGGGTTTTTCTGCTCAGTATCAGCCCGGAGTCTGGAATTTGTGCCCGATATGGCGATAGGCTCGCCCCCGATCACATCATGGGACGGAACATACTTGGCGAAAAGTGGGTGCCCTAGTTGCGCCTCTGCATACCCCTTCGGGGATAAATGCGTGATGTTATGTATGTATGTATTTTTAATTCAAACGCATAATTTTAACCAATGTATCCAAATTGATATTTTATTTAATGATTCTTTGGAAATAAATAAAATCCATGAAGTATGGATTATTTCACTCATTCTCGTATAGAAGATATCTTATCCGAAATGAATAAGACTGATACAAGCTTTTATCTCTACATAGTACAAAACAAAGATTTATTAAATTCTAAGATATTTATTTCTTTCCTAAGCATTTAAATAAGTTTGTCTTTAAAAATGTTTTCTTACTATTAATATTTCTCATTATATCCTTTAATTTAATATCTATATAATGAGTGCGTAAAAATAACTATTTCGCCATCTTGGCCGGTCCGCCATATTGGATTTAGAATGACGTCACTCAGCTAACCAGGCATTTTCATGTAAATTTAACGTGTATCCAAAATTTCTTACTCGGTTGAGGATAACTACAACATTTAAAAGTTAAATAAAAGCTTCTAAAAATTAACACAAATCAAGACTTATCTCCAAAAGGGAAGGCAGAGGTTCAACACCGTGTCCATTCTGTCCCATGATGATATATAGTGAGCTAGTCCAACCTGAGATTCCTCAAGACTATTCGTACCCCAATCCAGTCCATATACACAGGGGCGCCGGGAGAGGGATACAAGTAGATGCATGTACACCCTATACTCAGAAATAAATCACAAAAAATATTTCACTGAATAAACTGTACATAACAATCACGTCATAATGTTTGATTTTATATTTCAAAATCACTCAGAAAACTGTTAAAATTGTAAATTTCTTTATATACATCTATAGTATATATAAAAGAAAGTGGTGTTAGTAACACTATTTATAACTCAAGAACGGATGAACCGATTTGGCTGAAAATTGGTGGAGAGGTAGCTTAGAACCAGGAGACGGACATAGGATACCTTTTATCCCGTTCCCACGGGAAAGGGACGTGATATAACAAAACGAAATTTGGTATGGACATAGTTAAGAACCTGGGAAGGTTATAAGCTACTATCCCGGGAAAATATATAGTGGGACTATTATCCCGGAAAACTCTTTCACGCGGGCGTAGACGCGAAGCAAAGCTAGTATGAATAAAAACAAAAAAAAAACAAATGTGCGAATATCTATTTTTTAGTTATGGAAGAGCGACGTCTCCTAATAGAAGCACTCTTGCCTAGAACGAGGCTCCAGCGACCAATTATTGTAAATGACAACTATGTTATAATCATCATCATCAGCCTACAACTGTCCACTGCTGAACATAGGCCTCCCCTAGAGCGCGCCACGTTGCTCGCTCCTCCGCTCTCCTCATCCAGATAAATAAACATTATTATTATTATGGGATTTTACACGAATGTGTTTCTCCTCGCAATGGAGGGTACGATAAGCACGGGCCAAGGCCAAGTGCGTTATTTTTATTAAAACACTATGCGTCCTCAGAATTTAAAAATTTGCGGGTTAAGCGACAGGTATTAAGTATGACAGCTTTTTGTAACAGCAAGTATGTTGAGGGGTTGACGTGCAGAATTTCAAGACTAGTGTGGAGTGTTTTGGGATAACACCCGTGCTGGAGAGGACTATAGGCACCGTTCGGACGCGGTTTACTTGCCATTGGGTTTTATTTCTATTGAGAGCTCCGTGTATTTTGCTATTTTTTCCGCATGTGTTGTAACTAAATTGTGTCTATTGCATATGGCTATGTCGATTAGAAATACTGTTTTATTTTGTTTATCTAGTAGGGTTATATCCGGTCTATTGTTGTATACAGTTTTGTAAGTTATTATTGTTCTATCCCAGTATATTTTAAATGCATCATTCTCTATAACAGCATCCGGTTTGTACTTATAGTATGGTTTTTCTCCAAAATTAATTTACATTGGTGTGCTAAGGATTGGTGAATAATGGCAGCAACTTGGTCATGGCGGTGTTTGTAATCCGTCTGAGCTATGGATCTGCAAGCGCCGGTGATATTCTGGATGGTCTCGGAAGCACTGTGGCATCGTCTACACGAGTCTTGAAAGTTGGGCCTACGGATAATAAATTTCTGATAGTTTCTAGTGTCGACGATTTGGTCTTGAATGGCAATCATAAAGCCCTCAGTTTCGGGGAACAATTCACCTCGCTGCAGCCATGCGTTCGACGCCTTCATGTCGACATGGGGTTGCTGCAGGTCAAGGCGGTGTCGCCCGTGGAGGGATTTATTTTGCCAGGCGGATATTTTGTCTTTGTTACTGACTATATATCTATACTATTATATAAAGCTGAAGAGTTTGTTTGTTTGTTTGTTTGTTTGTTTGTTTGTTTGTTTGTTTGTTTGTTTGTTTGTTTGAACGCGCTAATCTCAGGAACTACCAGTCCAAATTGAAAAATTCCTTTTGCGTTGGATAGCCCTTTATTCGTGGAGTGCTATAGGCTATATATCATCACGCTATGACCAATAGGAGCGGAGCAGTAATGACTAATCTCAGGACCTACCGGTTCGAACTGAAAAATTATTTTTGTGTTGGATAGCTCTTTATTAGTGTAGTGCTATAGGCTATATATCATCACGCTATGACCAATAGGAGCGGAGCAGCAATGGCTAATCTCAGGAACTACCGGTTCAAACTGAAAAAATATTTTTGTGTTGGATAGTTCTTTGTTCGTGGAGTACTATGGGGTATATATCATCACGCTATGACCAATAGGAGCGGAGCAGTAATGGCTAATCTCAGGAACTATCAGATCGATCTGAAAAAAATATTTTTGTGTTGGATAGCACTTTGTTCCTGGAGTGCTATAGGCTATATATCATCACGCTATGACTAATAGGAGCGGAGCAGTAATGGCTAATCTCAGGAACTACCGTGTTTGAACTAAAAAAATCATTTTGTGTTGGATAGCCCTTTGTTCCTGGAGTGCTATAGGCTATATATCATCACGCTATGACCAATCGGAGCGGAGCAGTAATGAAACATGTTGCAAAAACGGGGAGAAATTATTAGTTTTGAGAGCTTCCGTTGCGTGCGCTGCGTAAACGGTTAAAGTTATGCAACAATGATGTATGACGGGATTATTCCTCTTAAAAAGTTCTAAAAAATATATTATAAACAAAAGTCCCCCGCTGCATCTGTCTGCCTGAACGTGTTAAACTCAAAAACTACCCAACGTATTAAGATGAAATTTGGTATGGAGACAGTTTGAGAGGCTCCCGGGAAACTACTACTTTTATAACGGAAAACTTTAGCCTGAAAAACTGTATAACGCGGGCGGAGCCGCGGGCAAAAGCTAGTACTATTATATAAAGCTGAAGAGTTTGTTTGTTTGTTTGTTTGAACGCGCTAATCTCAGGAAGTACCGGTCCAAACTGAAAAATTCTTTTTGCGTTGGATAGCCCTTTGTTCGTGGAATGCTATAGGCTATATATCATCACGCTATACCCAATAGGAGCCGAGCAGTAATGGCTAATCTCAGGAACTACCATTTCGAATTGAAAAATTCTTTTTGTGTTGAATAGCCCTTTGTTTGTGGAGTGCTCAAAGTTATATATCATCACGCTATGACCAATAGGAGCGGAGCTGTAATGGCTAATCTCAGGAACTACCAGTTTGAACTGAAATAATCGTTTTGTGTTGGATAGCCCTTTATTTGTGGAGTGCTATAGGCTATATATCATCACGCTATGACCAATAGGAGCGGAGCAGTAATGAAACATGTTGCAAAAACGGGGATAATTTATTAGTTTTGAGAACTTCCGTTGCGGGCGCTGCGTAAACGGTTAAAGTTATGCAACAATGATGTATGACGGGATTGTTCCTCTTAAAAAGTTCTAAAAAATATATTATAAAACAAAGTCCCCCGCTGCATCTGTCTGCCTGAACGTGTTAAACTCAAAAACTACCCAACGTATTAAGATGAAATTTGGTATGGAGACATTTTGAGACCCTGGGAAGAACATAGGCTCCGGGGAAACTACTACTTTTATAACGGAAAACTTTAGCCTGAAAAACTTTATAACGCGGGCGGAGCCGCGGGCAAAAGCTAGTATATATATATATATATATATATATATATATATATATATATATTCATTATGTTGTGTGTTTTGGAAAGTAAGTTAAGAGGTGTGTAGTGTTTATCTATATCTGCTATTATTTTATGCAAAAGAGAGGTTTGAGCTTTCTGAGAAAAGAAGTTCCTTAACGTGCTTATTTGTTTATTGTGTAGGTTTTCTACGTCGATAATACCACGCCCACCTTCTTCGTGTGGCAAAGTGAGTCTCTGTACACAGGATCTTGGATGATGTTTACGAAATTTGGTGAAGGTTGTGTTAATAAGCCGCTGCAGTTTTGTTGAATCTGTTTTGGACCATTTAATTAAGCCGAATGAATATGTCAGGATTGGGATTGCAAAACTATTGACTGCCTTTTCTAAGTTACGGGACAATAGTTGGGTTTTCATAATAATATTTAATCTGTGTTTAAAATCTTTTTATTAGCTCTACCTTAGTATCTTTTAGGCAGACTTGATATGATTGTTGAAAACCTAAATATTTATATGTGTTATTGTAGTCTAATGCTCCTATGGACTGTCCTGTTGTTAATATGTAGGGTTCATGTCTTATGTACTGCCCTTTTCGATATGTAAACGTTTTACATTTATAAATTCCAAACGCCATACATATGTCGTTGGAAAACATTTGCGTGATGTCGGCTAGGTAATGAAGAGATGAAATGCTGTTGCTATAAAGTTTAATATCGTCCATGTATAGAAGGTGAGTGATATTCCTGCTTCCAGAATGTTCAGGCTCTATTTTGAGGCCCTCGTTGCCATTTAATAGATTAGACAGCGGGTTCAGAGCAAGGCAGAACCAGAGAGGGCTTAAGGCATCTCCCTGGAAAATATCACGTCTGATCGGTATTGGGTCGGTCACTAATGACTTATTAATTTTTAATGTCGTAACCCAATGCTGCATTATTGTTTTTAAATACTCTATCAACGTTGGGTGGATTTTATAGTGCTCTAAAACATAACCTAACCAGCTGTGAGGCACAGAGTCGAACGCTTTCTGATAATCAATATACATAGTGCACATGTCCCTTTTAGCTACAGTGTTATGTTTCATTGCTATGGTGTCGATCGTAATTTGCTCTTTACAGCCCTGATTCTGTTTACGGCATCCTTTTTGTTCTTCTGCTAATATACTGCTATCGGTAAGGTGTTTGTAGATAACCTGAGATATACATGAAGTGATGATTTTATAAATAGTTTGGAGGCATGTAATAGGTGTGATTTTTTCTGGATTTGTCGAGTTTGGGTCTTTAGGGATCATGTAAGTGATACCTTGTGTTAGAAAGGTAGGAACAATTTGAGGGAATTTTAAGAAATCATTAATATGATTGAGTAGTGATGCGTGTAGGGAAGTGAGCTTTTTATAATAAATGTTGTGAATGTGATCTGTGCCGGGTGTTTTCCAATTATGAGCTTTTCGTCAGCTCTCATGCATATACAATATAAAAGAAACAGAAAAAAACACAGTTAACGATCCCACAATATATATTATGACTCAATGTGATTCATATCTCGTATCATCGTGATGTATTCATGTATTTCCTATTAAAATTCGTAGGTTCAGGGGAATAACATAAAGCCACATGAAGAATTTATACCTATTTTCGAAAACAAATATTTGTCATGTAAGAAAGGTTACGAAATTATAATGACATAATTTTCTTTTTGGAAGTTATGAACAAGTCAAAACTTATACAGAACTCACTACATTTCTTGGAAAAAAAAACAATTACTTAGAAGTGATCATGTCAATAATATGTACATCACACAGAGCTAGTTATGCGTGGCATGTCATCCACCGCGACCTTGTGATTGGTGGAGCGCTTATATCACGTCTTTGGGAGACAATGGCAGTACATTACTCGAATAAGTCTGCGCAGTGCCCGAAATTTAAACTGAACGCTTCGTTACATAGGGTATTAATTCACTTAAATTTATTTTTATATGTAATGTACACAAAGTACAGTCAAAATCCCGGAGTGCTTAAACAAAAAATAACCAAACAAATACACACCACGTGTTTATGACCGAACGGGTAGGTAGAGGTGCACCTCTGCTTGCAACTAGGGCACCCACTTTTTGCCAACCTAACCCTGTATCGGGCAAAATTTTATGTCAGCTATAACAGCACACTTGACTGCTGAGACTAAAATCATTGATCATAAATTTTACAAAGTAATGAATGACACCCTCCGAAATGTATCCTTCCTAGCCTAATTTAGGCCTCGGCGGCCATGGCCTAGGGACTGCACTATAGGGGACAATATAGTGCAGAAATCTGTGCCCAATATACAGGCTCACTTTCCGTTCCATCACTTCCATAATCTGGTGAGAGGACAATCCGACATGACCGGAGAGAGATCGTAGGAAAAAAATAGACAGCACGACTACCGAAATACAATGGTGATTTCAAATCAGATTGATCATAGATTAGTAAATTTTTATCTGAATAATTTTTCGGACACCTAAATTGATTTGACGGCGCTGGTCAATTAACAGAGGTGGACATGATTGATCTGCCTTCCAGAAACCGGGCGTTTGACGGATTTGGACCAAATTTGTCACACGGGTAAACCTATCGCGTTTATTTGCTCATATAAAAAATAAATACATTTTAATAGACGGCATTGGCGTCCTATAGTATTTTAAGGACTTTGTATCAGAAATGGTTATTCACACAGATAAAAACGCGAGCAACACCACATCTGAAATAAAAATATAATGTTCTCAACATTGTCGATAACTATCACATCCCGATGGTAACTGGTAAATCATTCGTAAATTTTGATTTAAAATGCAATAATGCAATAGTAGAAGCCAAACTTTATGCGGAAACTATAATTGATGTAATTTAAAAACTTTTGAATATCTATTGATTTTGTAACTAGGAATGCGAATACCGCTGGAAAACTGACCTGTGGAAAGTCACCAACTCATACGTATTTTCTTTCTTGCTTGTTTATGATTTGCACCCGTTAACTACACACGCCATACATAACAAAATCCGATACCGACTCGACACATCAATTTCGAAATATTTTAAGTAATATATCTACCATGAAAATAAGTATTTTTGACTGAAACGTCCACGACAGCAATCCAGCTTAATCCAGGTTATGACATTTCGAAATGTCATATAAAGATAGCATATTTTTAATTCAAACGCATAATTTTAACCAATGTATCCAAATTGATATTTTATCTAATGATTCTTTGGAAATAAATAAAATCCATGAAGCATGCATTATGTCACTCATTCTCGTATAGAAGCCATCTTATCCGAAATGAATAAAATTGATACAAGCTTTTATCTCTACATAGTACAAAACAAGGATTTATTAAATTCTAAGATATTTTTTTCTTTCCAAAGCACTTACATAAGTTTGTCTTTAACGTTTTCTTACTATTAATATTTCTCATTAAATCCTTTGATTTAATACCCATATCATAGGAGTGCGTAAAAATAACTATTTCGCCATCTTGGCCGGTCCGCCATATTGGATTTAGAATGACGTCACTCAGCTAATTAAACGTGTATGCAAAATTTCTTACTCGGTTGAGGATAACTACAAAAATTAAAAGTTAAATAAAAACTTCTAAAAAGTAAAACAAATCAAGACTTATCTCCGAAAGGGAAGCTGAGCTTGTCCAACCCTGGGTTTCCTCAAGACTATTCGTACCCCAATTCAGTCCATATACACAAGGGCGCCGGAAGAGGGGTAGAAGTAGATGCATGTGCACTAGGGTGGAGCGATTTTTTAAAAATATTATAATCGCTTCAGAATACGTGTAAAAAGTTGCTCTTTTAGGTCATAAATAAACACAAAAAAAATCAGTTGGCTCATGCTATGTCTAGAGGTGCCCCCAAGATCATAAAGTTTTGGGAAATTCACGAATTTACTTATAAAATTACACATATTTTATGATCGCTGAATGACATCCTGAGCGATGCAGTGTTAAAGTAAGATAGATAAAAATAGCATTGAAACGTGCGTGTTAAGCACCCTGGGTTGCGGGGTACGGGGGAGGTAATATTACATTTCGCTATTTACACTTAAACACCGATTGAGAGCCATCTTTGTGACAGGGTTGCGAGAGCCTAAAATTCTCACCCGAAAGTCCGGTATGTTTGTATAAACCGACTTGTGGCAGGCTAACAAACGTAAAAGTCAGATTTAAATAAATGATCGAATGTTAATAAATCAATTCCCGCGCGTAAAGAAGTTCACTAGTTTAACGTTTTAAAATTTTACGGCTGATATCGAGATATATGATGTAAACAATATTTTCCATTTTATATTCGTAGTTTAAGTAATTTTTCTGATACTGTAGTATATATTCTTTGTCTTGATTACAGTACAATGTTTTAAGTTAAGGTGGTAGCTCAAGGTCCATTTTCATACATTTTGTTTCGGCTTTAATCTGGGTAACTAAACAAGTATTGGCAAGTAAAGAATTTAAATTCACGTCTCGCGCGGAGTTTTAGCTGGTAGGCCGTACATAGGTTAAGTTGTATATAGGGTTAGGGACTCGGCCCGGCGGTCGCCCGAAGGTCACCATCAAATCCGGGCGGCTCAACGCCGGGCCGTAAGGCACGGTTACCCCAGCATAACCGCTCAGTCGCCCCCCACAAAGGCTGGGCGGTAGTAATAAGGCACTTTCTCCACGAAATCAAAAAAAAAAAGGTACACGGTACTAAAGGTATGTAAAACACCGATCTAGTTTCGTCAAATAATAAAGTGAGATTTTTTGGTATTACCTTCAGAAAATTACAAAAAATTACTTTATCCATTGACAGACACTTAACATAGTGGCAATCCCTTGCCAGACACCCTTAATGTTCATGAAATTATAATTTTATTTACGTTATAGTATAAAAGCTAATTTTGATATATAGTACTTGGGTAATAAGTAAATGATGTTTCCTCGTTAGCCAGACGTTTTTGATAGTTCCAACCCCCTGCCAGACAAACATTGTAAGTCTTAAGAAGAGATTCATGATCAGAATGACTTACGCAAATAAACTTTTTTGCGCAGATTTATATTACTGATAATCTATTAGAAACATCTTAAGAAAAAACATTCGATGCTACAACTACCTTTTTTTTTATTGTTTTCACGGAGAAAGTGCCTTATGACTACCGCCCAGCCTTCGGGGGGGGCGACTGAACGGTTATGTTGGGGTCACCGTGCCTTACGGCCCGGCGTTGAGCCACCCGGATTTGATCTTTACCTTCGGGTGACCGCCCGACCGAGTCCCTAACCTATATAACGCACGGCATACCAACTAAAACTCCGCGGTGGCCCTCTTCGGCGCATTAGGAACGACTGTGGGCTTCCTCTGACTGAAATGCCTAAGTTTTCGTCCGCAGTCGTCCCTGCGCGGTGCCGCCTGTTGCGGCCCGTCTCCTATGGGGGGGGGGGGGAGGCTCAGAAGCCCCTGCGTAACCGAAGGACGCTCTCGGCGTCAACGGCAGCATGAGGCCTACCTTCCACACTGCCGTCCATCCCGGGGGTCATCACATTGTGCGAGATGTGCACAACGTACACTAAGGGCGGACGGCCCCCTGCTGCCCGCCGACGACCTCCTTCGTGGCCCCTATTAGTCGCCTCTTACGACAGGCAGGGGATACCGTGGTGGAATTCTCCAAACGCCCCCATTCCACAGGGCGGGATGCTACAACTACCTTAAATTGTTAAAAATTGTAATTTATTCTGTCATTCCCTGTGATAACCAACCCTCTGTATATTCCCGTGGAAGAATGATGTCACTATATTTAAAGCTATGTTTTTTTACGTAATTTTAAAATCAATTCACATTTTTTCAATGTGTCGTCAGAAAATAATGTTACTTTGCCACTACTTTTGTTGCAAATAACACAAATTAATGTGTCACCCATGACTTGTTTTTTAACGAACAATCACTTTTATTTAAAAGTCACATAAACAAATTTTTAACTTATAATTTACGTATCATACAACAATAATATTGAATTTACTTTATAGTCTGTAATATTCGAAATCTTTTATGTTATTAATATTAATTATTAATAAGTTTCTGTGTCGGTGGCGCAGTTGTACTGCATGTGCGGTACGACAGCGCTCTGAGGTCCTGGGTTCGAATCCCGAGTCGGGCGGTGATATTACGGTTTTTCTGGTCAGTATCAGCCCGGAGTCTGGAATTTGTGCCCGATATGGCGACAGGCTCGCCACCTATCACATTATGAGACGGAACACACTTGGTGAAAATTGGGTGCCTTGGTTGCGCCTCTGCATACCCCTTCGGGGATAAATGCGTGATATTGTGTGTGTGTATATAAATTAATAATATTTGAAGATAGTATATAATACTATTTTAGCCGATGTAAATATGTGCTGAGTACTAACTACTAAACAACACATGCGCAGTAGAAATAACAACTGTGCAGCGAGAAATCGCAGTAGACTCTACTCGCCATCTCACTCGCACCCACCCATGAATATACTGACTCGCGCTCGTTCCTACAGCCACCCTACATACTTGTCTGCCAAGGGGTTGGAACTATCAAAAACGCCTGGTTAACGAGGAAACATCATTTACTTATTACCCAAGTACTATATATCAAAATCAGCTTTTATACTATAACGTAAATAAAATTATAATTTCATGAACATTATGGGTGTCTGGCAAGGGATTGCCACTATGTTAAATGTCTGTCAATGGATAACGTAATTTTTAATAATTTTCTGAAGGTAATACCAAAAAATCTCACTTTATTATTTGACGAAACTAGATCGGTATTTTACACACCTTTAATACCGTGTACCTGCCAAAGCCACTGTAACCCAAACTTCATAATGGCCCATCGTTCTTACCTGTGTTGGGAGCATGCGCTAACAAACTTTCAGCTTTTATAAAATAAGGAAGGTCTGGGGTTCACGGGCTCTTAATCTATAAGGATTACAATATTTTATTTATAAAGTGCCGTTATAATATAAAATAATAATATTAGCCCTATATTATAAACCGGCAAAAAACTAAGTTGCTGTAGGATATATTCTGGATGAAACATATAACGGCAAATATTTTTTATACTTGAATGAACTGCTGAAACTGCTCTAAACAGCAATAAAAAGAAAAAAAAATAATTTTTCTCTTTTCTGTGTATCGTGTACTGTAGTTTATACCTTAAACTAATTTTGAAACAACACCAGACGTTTTCTTGCTCGTTCTCTGTTGAGAACTGCTTTCCGAACTGGTGGTAGAGTTAATATTGACGGAATCTAAATAATGTATTACATTTTACAAGCTCAAATAAATTATTTCATTTAATTTCATAGCATTTAATTCAGCAATAAATTCTTTTGACAAAATAAATGTATTCTAAATTTAAAAATAACGTTTTGACGTCACATTTTTAATTCGCTCAGTAGCCACTAGAGCGCGCGTTGCCATAGTTACCGCGACCATTGGCGCGAAATGGCTGAGCGTTGTTGTCATATCCCGATCGGCTCACGTCAGTATCTTGGTAGGATATTTGTGGTTTGAAACCCTGCTCGTCCGCCTCGTAGTTTACTGTCTGAAAAAAACAGATAGGGTAAATAAACCATATTAATCCTGTTACGTAATGTCCTATGTTAAAAAAGGAGGTTATCAATCCGAGTTTTTTTTTTATATATTTTACTTCAGAACTTAAGTCATTTATTAACCGATTTTGAAAATTATTTTTTATCTCAAATATTGTAATATTTGAGATAAAAAATAATTTTCCTGTTTGGTCCCATAGATTTTATTCCAAAATCGGTTCATAAGTTTGGTTTTAAAACTAGGGTACATATATCTTCCAAGTAAATGAAATTGCGAAGTTGCGTCTTAGGGCCGCATTACTAAATCTCACTCTTGTGTAAGATCTCAAGTATTGTAATGTATTTGAATAAATAAATAAAGCTTAAGATGGCTTTCAGAGCTTACTCTCAACTGAGTCAGCGCTGTTTAATAAACAAAACTTACCTGTCAAAATCCGTTATATGCTGTGGTTTACGATATCTTTTGAGATGTTAATATCCACTGAATAGCTACGACTTAAGATGCTGATTTTAATTGAATATGCAATTTAGAAAAGGGCGCATGTCTAAAAATTTAAGAAATTCAGGAAATAGATTTAAGTTAATATTTTCAAAAGTCGGAAAAAAAAGATTTTATTGTTACAATTTAGGTTCAATTAGCAATAAAAAATTACAGAAGTTTCGTTGTTACTTGTATAATTTAATTTCTAGATATTTTATATTTATGATTTGGCCTCTTCGAAATTGCATATTCAATTTGACAGCGTCTCAACAGCAGAAACGGAGTTTTATCTATTTAAAGACCTTAGTTTTCGGCTGTACCTGTTTCTTGCCATCAGGGAGTACCACGTGGTATTCTCCTTGGGCGCGCTGCTCCTGTCTCTCCTCATGGTGGCCGAACTCTGTGCCTTCCCGATCGTTCACCATGTACCCGAAATTGTAGTTAGCTGGTTCCTGTAACATTAAGATCTCGGATATGCTTCTTTTTGCAACGACAACGTGCAACTGCACTTGATGGTAAGTGGAGTAGGGATCAGATATTGGCGACTGGTGAGGGACAATTGCCTCTTGCTAGACAAAATAGGGGACCGGCCTATGCTTGATTTTGTACATTATTCTATATGTAACGGTTAAAAATACGAAAAAGAAGCACTCCTGCGAAAACTGCATAAAAATTGTTAAAAAAATGAGCGAGTAATTCATATTTAAAATATTGTAATGTGCAGAAGTGGGCGCGATGTGGGAAGATCGCTTCATCTCTTTCTTTCGCACGCGTCGAAATTCCCGATGACGTCACATGTGGGTATTTCGTCTCTTTCTGTTTCTTGTTAATTACCCCTTCCACCGAAATTTAAAGACTTATAACTTGTTGATTATATTTTGAACCTTTGTATACTGCATGGTGTTTATCCAAATAAATTGAAAATAACAATAGTAAAGCCATTATTTAAAAAAGGGAACAAAGAAGACGTGACATGTTACAGACCAATAGCGTTAGTTCCAATAATATCAAAGATTTTTGAAAAATATATTTATGAAAACGTATATAACTATCTTGAGGCAAAAAAACTATTTACAGAAGAACAAATAGGATTCAGGAAAAAAAATCTATACATTTAGCTATTTACAATTTTCTTAATAAAACTATGACTAAATTAAATAATAAACTTCCAGTATGTGCATTGTTTATGGACCTTACTAAAGCATTTGATTATGTGAATCATAACATAATGAAAGAGAAACTTAATAGCTATGGTATTAGAGGAAATGCATTAGATTTGATGATGTCATTCGTGTCCAATAGAAAGCAAGCTACGGCGATCACAAAAATATGTCCAGTAAAAAAAGAGGAACTAACATCAGTGTCGGATTTTAGGTTAATAAAATATGGGGTGCCTCAAGGCAGTGTTCTGGGACCTTTATTATTCCTCATATACATAAATGATTTTCCCAAAGCGATAAATGAACCAATGATTTTATTTGCTGATGATAGTACGGTAATATTCTCTGAGAAAACTGAGTCATTACTAGAGGCTAGAGTAAATTCTGCATTAGAGGACATTGTTAATTGGCTTAGAGGAAACCATTTATTAATTAATTTAAAAAAAACAAATCTTATTTTGTTCAAGAATAGGTCAGCATCCAAATTGCTTTCTATAAATTATCACGGAGAACCAATCTTACAGGCAGAAACCATAAGATTTTTGGGGCTCCATGTGGACTGCAACTTGAACTGGAAGGCACATGTTGAGTATGTGTGTATTAAGCTATCACAGTTCTGTTATGCTTTATACCAACTCACTAAAATTTTAAGCATATCTGCTGTATTAACGGCATATCATGCGTATGTGGAGTCTACATTGAGATACGGAATAATCTTCTGGGGGAACTCTGCTAACTGGGAAATTGCATTTAAATCACAAAAAAGGTGTATCAGGGCCATGTGTAAATTATCTGTTACTGAAAGCTGTAAATCATATTTTAAATCTTTAAAAATTCTGACATTAACTAGTTTATTTATATACGAAATTTCAATATAAAAAAACCTACATATGTACACTAAATATTAAAGCAAACGTAATAGTCATAAAATAAAAATTCCACCAAACAATACAGCCCTGTTAAATAAGAGCGTTTTCTGCATGGGTCCAAGAATATATAATAAATTACCAAGTTGTATTATAAACACAGAAAACATAGATATATTTAAAACTAAATTAAAAATCTTTTTAATAGACAAGACATATTATCATATTAGAGAATATTTACAAGAATAATTTTGTGTAATACATTGTAACTGCTGTGATAGATTATAATATATCTTTACTACCTAATGAATATCATGATGTTTTAGCGAGTTTGACATAGAATTGTATATTGTAATGATGTTATAACACATTGTATTGTAACTTTTGCATGTCATTCGACTAAATATGGTAAGACACTATGTTATAAAATACGCCATCTGATAATGTACCCATATTTGCAAAATAAATAAATTGATTGATTGATTGATAAATTGATTGATTGATTGATTTTTTACCGGATTTTAATAATTCCATCTGTGTTATAATTTATATTATGTAAATATTTGTTAATAGTAAAGAACAAAAATGAGTCCGGTACCCTATTGTGCTGTTTGAGGTTGGATATATACAGGCTGATCCCGGAATGCGACATAGGTGTGCCATTAACGTTTTACACATGTTTTTTTTAACGTTGACATACGTTTGTTAGCCTGGCAGGGTTTATACAAACACGCTGGTATTGCGAGTGAGTGCTTTAGGCACTGCGAGCCCTTAAATGACCAAGCTTAGAGCGACCCTCTAAAGGGTCACGGCCTCGGCTCAGGACGGCCACTGAGAGAGGATGAGACATCAGCGATTATAGGTAACGCGAGAGGTGCGCAAGCGACCAAACAGTCTACCTAGTTTGCATCGTCACGCGGGCCGGAATTATCAGAAGGTTCGGGGGGACGGGAGACGCGGCGAGGTCCTCGGCTGTGAGGACGGAGCTGCGGTCGTGTTTGAGATTTTTGAGCTGCTCGTGCTTGAGGTGGATTGCCAGAGTTATATCGTCCTCTGGTTCGGTAAGATTTTACACCTTATGTACAGTGGTGCTTATAAGTGACATTTAAAATTTTAAATAACGCGATCTGAAGGACATTGTAGCCAGTGTAACTGGACATAGTGAGACTTAACACCTCATGTCTCAGGATGGCGAGCGCAATGGAATAAGCAAACAATACTATATACTTACTATGTAATTCAAGTTGTTGGATGGTGTTTCTGCTGTTTATGGGCGGGCGTATCGCTTACCATCATGCGAACGGCGGGCTCGTCATTCAAAGCAATAAAAAAAAATAGAGAATTAGATTTATTTTAAATAATGGTTACTTACAGTATTGGCTCCGTCAAAAGCATTTCTTCCAAATGATGCCGCATTGTCGTAACTTTGCTTTCCATTGAATCTGGCTTGAGGAGATTCATATCCGCGAAGAGCATTCCTAAAAGATAATAATAATCAGAATATAATTATTTATCAGTGATGTATATTTTTCTTCTTGCGTCGATGTCCTCAATTTTCCTTTTTATATAATTTTTAATATTAAGTTTTATTTACTAATTTATGTTTACCGCCCGATTTGTGGCCAATAAATGTTTTTTTCTTTCTTTCTTTCTTAATGATGAGTGTCGTGACCTCCTACACGGATCATTTTATTCCGGACTATGCTGCGCCAATGGTGCCGGTTCTCTGCAACGTGGATTGCTCCGTACATGTTGCTGTCAAGAGCGGAGCGGATTTGGCCCGACCAGCGCATCGGACTTCGCCCACGAGACATTTTACCCTGGACTTTGCCGGCAATAACGACCTTCTCAAGATTGTCACCATTCTTATAAGTTAGAATGGTGACAATCAGTTCAGTGATAAATATAAGTTATTAATTTACTTTTATTAATTACCGGTCATTATTTATCAAAAGAGTTTTAAGATTATATAGAGCAGACATTGTGAATATTGTCATACAAAAATTTCGCGCTGATGCGATAGTTACTCGATCTACCGCAAAATAGTAAACACCAATGTAAAATATCATGTTATTTCCATTTCCACAGATTTGCACGTTTTTGATGCGCATATTAGCATATTTTCTGTAAATATGTTATTTTTATATTAATATCTAAGGACGCTGTGACATCTTGTCACACGGATATTTCAAATAAGACAACCCTTCCCAATTGGTAATTACTTTTGGAGAAAAATAGGGTCTGATGTCCGATCTATAACTATACTGTTTAATGCCTTTGTTATTAATAATTAGACCATACATTTGGTAAATAAAATCAGTGTTAAATAATAATGTACGCATGTAATGTAATTTCCTTTCTCAGAGGTAGATAGAGGTATAACAAAGCCATGTTAGCTACGTTAGCTCCCATGCAATAGCTGGTATATTACCATTTACTAACATAATTGATTTAAAAAGAAACACACAAAGTACTTTGTGTAAAATATTAAAATGAATAGGAAATCATCGTGAGGAAACCTGCATACTTGAAAAGTTCTCTTTAAGAATTTTGAGGGTATGTGAAGATTGTAAATCCACACTAGGCCAACGTGGTGGTCTATGGCCTAATCTCTCTCAGTAGTAAAGGCCCGTGCTCAGCAGTGGGACAGTATTATAGTAGTAGTAATACAGGGCTGATATTATATTACCATGAGTTATTACCTTCCAAATCCATTACCATGGACGTCGTGGTAGTCTTGTCCAAGCGACCCAGAGGTACCACGCGCCTGCCCATGGGAAGCTTCCAGACTCCGAGCAGCCACTATCTCAGGAGCTTCGAAGGTTTGGATTTGAGAGTAACCATTTCCGCCAGGCGGAGGCGGGAGATAACTGCAAAATTAAATGATTTTAGAACGGTTTCCGGAGAAATAAATATATTTAGGGCCTGATTTACAAGTTTAAAAAAAAGATTGATGTTATATTAAACAGATACAGTCTAACTTATAAACTTGCTTTAGCGTTAAGAGGTGGTTAAGAATTGCTTAAATAGCTGTCAAATACATCACCGGTTCCTAGTTTAAACCTTATTAAGAGGTTTTGACTTACAGCTGATCGAGTAAATTTGTATTTTAACTAGGCATAGCTTTGCATTTTTTTTTTATAAGTAAGACTGATAAAGTAGTCAACCATAACAGTAGCTGAACGAATTCAAAATATCAAATAAATTTAAACTTTTGACTCCGTATCAACAATCATTTTCTCTGCATTAAAATAAATAAAATAAAAAAAAGTTTTTAAAAACAAGCTTTTATTACTTGTTCATTAAAAAGAACTAAAAAGATAACAATAATTTAAACCCGATGTATTAAATATTTGCATTTTTATATCAGACACATTTTTTTATAAATAAAAACGTAAATGGAAGTAACAAATTAAAAAAGCATAATAATACCTGATATGTTTTTTGTTTGCCCATCAAGATAATTTGGATATCTGAAATTCTTATACCACCTTACTATTAAAAGTTGTATCCGTTTATGTTAATGTTTTATCTCGCTCCGTTAAGCAACATTTTATTTTAGAGGAAGCAAGACAAAACATTGTAGTATGATAAATGTACACAGTATTTATTAGAAAGGCACATGAAAGCCAAAGAGTACAGTATTAGGAAAAAATTCCTTGCCTACCTATTAGACGGGGGCGGCTCGGCTACCACCAAAGCTACGAATAGTGCGATGATAAAGATCTGAAAGAAATAATTTTAGTGATCAGAAATGGTGTTCCTTCTACTTTTTACGGACGTGGTATTATCATCAGCCGCAGGGCTACTGCTGAACATGGGCCTCTCCCAAAGATTTCCATATCGATATATTGGAAGCGGTCCGCATCTAACGACCTCCTACCACATTTATTAGGTCATCTATCCACCTTGTGGATGGATGTTTGAGGCTTTAATAAAAAAAAAATAGCATTTAAATAATAACAAGCCATTATTAAATGCTATTAAAAGAGAAAAATAACCTTTAAATTTAATTGATCTTTGTTTTATATTATGTAAAGATAAAAGCTCGTTGCGAGATATCCTGTTCTTCCAATGCAGTCAATTTACGTAGTGGTTAATTAAAATACAAAAACCCGAAAATTTGTTTTATTTTTATATAAAAAATATATAGATAGCATTTTTTATTTGTAAAATATTATGTAATAGAATAAATAAACCCTAATTACTTAATTTAATTAAGACAAATACCTTCATATCTCCAAGTGACACAGAAAACGATGTACTATTGAATGATATCCATAGCCCACATACTAATGCTTTTATACAAGCTTTTGAGTCATGAAATATAGCCTGTCATTAGTAACAAAAGATTTCAAGGTACGCCTGATTGAAGACACGAAAAACTGTGGAGTTGTTCTTAACTTTTAATGCCTATTTAATTCTACAGAATTATTAATATTAAATTATTATAAATTAAATAAAGTTTGTCAACCAAGGGCGTCGCCAGCCGAAGGCCTAAGGGGGGACAAGTTGACATAGAGAATGAGAAAAGTAAGAATTTGTAGATAAAGTCGAAAGTAAGTTTTACATTTGGCAATTTATTTAGAATCTCTAGGGGGGGAGGGGTCAGCTGACCCTCCTGCCCCCCATTGGTGACGTCCTTGTTACAAACCCATTCTAGGCCAGCTCGGTGCAATAACTAGACCCCCTCAATAGTATAGGAACTGAACAGCAGAGGTTTAGAAGTAAATGTATACAGGCTTGGTAAAAGGCCTGTATTCAGTACAGTTTTTTGAATCTCATTTAGATTTCTATAGGAAGCTTTACTATCTCTGAATGTAGATCTCTCATATGTAAGAGTCCGCCTAGGTAGGTACCACCGTAATATCTATTTTTGCCGCCAGGCAACAGTGTGTAGTCACTGTTGTGTTCCGGTTTGAAGAACATTGTAGCCAGTGTAACTACTGGATATAAGACTTAATATCCCATGTCTCAGGATGGCGAGCGCAGTGGAATACCAAACAACACTTTGTAATTCAAGGGGTTGGATGGTGTTTGCGGGCGGTCATATAGTTTACCATCAGGCGAACGGCAAG
The DNA here is from genome assembly GCF_014839805.1 of Manduca sexta. Classification (NCBI taxonomy): domain Eukaryota; kingdom Metazoa; phylum Arthropoda; class Insecta; order Lepidoptera; family Sphingidae; genus Manduca; species Manduca sexta. Next base: position 24,033 of record NW_023595757.1, on the reverse strand, counting down.
CTCGTCTCATCATTCAAAGCCAATAAAAAAATTGTTTAACTGATCTTCAAATCAGAATAAAATAGTGCTACCTGCATCTTAGCGATTGAAATATACAAAACAGAGGATATAAGACTTACAATACATAAAAAGATCAAACCCCTTATTCATAGACGTTATTTATCTAAGGACGGAGCATTGCTGTGATAACACGTCTGTTTCTCAGCTTTGTTTATATGACAGCCAACTAGATTCAAGTTGTATCTCAATATTAGCTAATCACAACGGCCCTATGTCTACGCACTGCGAAGGCTGCCATGCCGTCAGCACTGAGAAACAGACTTGTTATCACAGCAATGCTCCGTGCTTAGATAAAAAACTTCTATGAATAAGGGAGCAATTTTTTAGTAATAGAAGTCAATTCTAAAGGTTTTTCTGTTCCCCAAATGTTCCTCATTGACAAAATCCGTGTTGACATGACGCTTCCTAGCATATTGCCTGACCTCATTCGGAGCAGTCGTGAAGATAGAGTCCTTCATCTAAACTAATTAGGCTCTGTATGACATTTTGGCAATCGCTTCATTTGTGTAGTGCCAAAAAGTACCTACTTACAAGATTAGATTGGTCAAGAAAACATCTGGGAATTTTTGAAAATTGTAACGTTTTAAATTGCATGCTCGATTTGGCGATAGGTTCGCCCCCTATCACATTATAGCAATAAGCACAGAATATGGATGTATTAGTTGGCGGATTTACCTACGCCTTTAAAGTTTAAGTAAACGTATAGTCCATTTTCGACTGTGTCCGTGGCGTAGTTGTGTTGTACAATTACCATATGGCTTCGGGTTCGATCCTCGGGTCGGGAAAAGTGGGTTTTTCTGGTCAGCATCCGCCTGGAGTCTGGTAGTAGTTATGCCGAATTTGAAAACATTATTTCTGATATAATATGTGGAGAAAAGTGAATTTGTCCTCTGAGATAGTAAATGGCTGTTACAGCCAGCCACAAAAATAGTGAACAAATTGACAACTTCAAAACGGTTCTGCATGTTGACTTTAACAAAAATATAAAGCTGAAGAGTTTGTTTGTTTGTTTGAACGCGCTTATCTCAGGAACGACTAAAGCGATTTTGTTTTTTTTTTCACTAATAGGAAGTTCTGTTACTCCTGAGTGCTGTGGGCTACATTTTATCCCGGAACGTTTTCACGCGAACAGAGCTACAGGCTAGTCTAAAATCAAATCAACACTTTGAAGTTTATTTTATTAAAGAAAAAACGACTCTCGGTAATGGCACAAAAGATAAAACCGATTTGAAATTTTTATTTGTTCAATAACTTTTGTTGCTGTTTGGACATAACATTATGAAATGAAATGAAATGATTTATTTGAATCTGTAAAATGTTATACATTATTTAGATTCCGTCTATATTAACTCTACCACCAGTTCGGAAAGCAGTTCTCACCAGAGAAGAACGGGCAAGAAACTCTGGTGTTGCTCTTTTCAATCAGTTTAGTGTGTACATGATAAAGTGAGAAGATAAAAATAAATACAATACAATTGGTTTTTTATTGTTGTTTAGAGCAGTTCATTTATTTATTATTATTTTAAAAATATTTATCTAACGAAGATAACTTATTGTTCTATTTATTTCATCAGTTCGAAGTTATAGTAATTATTCCGTCCATCGATGTATCCGAAATGACAGTAATTTATGGTAATTCGAAATTTTCACATTTTACTTCAATAAATATTGTAATTGGAATAAATATTATGTTTCCTAAACAGTCTTGGGTATAATACATATTTTTTTAGGATCATAATGTTTAGGTATTACGTATAATCTATATTTTTAACTTATTATTATTATTTATTTTTTTATTACATTTATTGTTAATTACCATTGGCGGTCTTATCGCATTCTGCGATTTCTTCCAGACAACCTGAGAATGGAATGGACAAGATGTGTGATATAATAGAGGGGTGTCGACTACAAACGAAAAAAAATATAATAATGAAGATGTATCTAATAATGTAATATGTCCTAATATTGAATAAAATATTTGGTTTTAATAATAAGATACATAATAATATGCATACACTAAATATCATATATAATACTATAAATAAAAAATATATATAAATATTAATAATAAAAAGAAATGAAAAATTTATATATAAGTATCCGAAAGTATTACAAACATGGAAAAGGATAAGGCAATTCTGGGACAGTGATAAATAATGAAGCTTTACAAGCCTTTTAAAAGTCCAAAGAGATTTGGCCTTTCTTATCGACACAGGTAACTCGTTCCACAGACGTGCAGCATTTATAGTAAATGACTTGCTGAGGAATTGTGACGTATGTTTGAATATTTCTAACTCCAGACTCTCAGATGATCTTAGTGAACGAGAATGAGTGTTATGCAAAAGTGGAAGCGCTCTTTTAAATACAAAGGTGAAGTGGGAAGAAATAAAATACAGTAAAGCAGAGCAAGGATACGAGTATTGCGGCGAAGACGTATAGGAAGTCACTTGAGTTTTTTACGATATTCTGAAACATAATTGTAACTTATTAACATAATTGTACAAAATATTTAAACTTTTTGGCTGTTGATGTTTGTCATGCAGGCACCTCATCGTAAGGGTGTTTATCGAGCTGGGAAATAAGCCAGGAAAAATCCACAGTTTCACTTCATTCAGGTATAATTAGTGCAGATGTGGTATTCTCTATGGCAGTATAAACTCGTAACACGGCTGTGTTATGTGAAGTTAGCGTGACATGGTATTCAATTTCTGTTGTCTCAAACGCTTTACGTGCTTGTTACGCACTGTTAAAATAAAGCGTGGCGATAGCCCCAGAATCGGTATCTTCTTTAGTATAATTCATATTAGAAACTAACATTTGCTCATAGCTTCATCCGTGTGAAAGTTTTTCTGAGATAAAAGTCCCACATATATTTTCGCAAGATAAAAACTATGTTATATCCTTCCCAAGGTATCAAATTATTTCAACGCAAATTTCCATAGTAATCCATTTGTTACTTTTTGAGTTTATCTTGTTCAATGAAATGAAACTACATACTCGTCTTCACCTTTGCTGATATTGTGCCAAAATCATCCATTAATAATAAATATTTTCACCAAAAATCTAGGTTTTAGTTTTCTGTTTCATAATTTTGTAGTTTAATGCGAATATGGCGCGTGCGTGAGTGTATTTCTGACTGAAAGCATGATATTGCAGTAGCGAGGAATTCTCTTAGAGTAGTAGGGCGCGTAAAATTTATATTATAATAATAAGGGCCCTGTATTATATACTTTCCCACTGTTGGGCACGGGCCTCCTCTACTACTGACGGGATTAGGCCTTAGTCCACCACGCTGGCCTAATGCGGATTGGTAGACTTCACACACCCTCGAAATTCTTATAGAGAATTTCACAGGTATGCAGGTTTCCTCGCGATGTTTTCCTTTACCGTTAAAGCAAGCGATAATTCACAAAGAATATCCACATGATTTTATAGAAAAATCAAAGGTGTGAGCCCTTGAGATTTGAACCTGCGGACATTCGTCTCGGCAGTCCGTTCCACAACCAACTAGGCTATCGCTGCTTCTTTTAAAATTAATATTACTTTTGTTACTATTTATTTTGTTCGAAACTTAGACTTTTTATATCTACGGTTCAATTAACTTATTGTAAATTGTTATTTCCAAGTAGATAAGTGTGTTGTTTTATTTAGTAACGCAATTTCTAAATAACTCGGTATATTATACGCAATGTTTTGCGCATTTTTCTCAGAAGCGAACTATAACGGCGGGACTGAAGGTGGGAAACGGCGCGCGCGCAGTGATGACAAGTCACATCAATGTGCATTGTGCAAGCGCCAATGACGTAGTCATAGTAAAGCGGGAGAAAATAATGAAAGAAGGAGGCGTTTTAACCTCAAAACATAGGGACGTTTACATCTAGATAAGCTAGTTATTAAGCACCACGGATAAAATTAAAAGAAAGGGTCCTATGTCGTGAGCTGTTAGATTTGATTACAATAGGCATGGCAAAAATTGCCAGAAATGTGCAAATACACAGAAGTTTTAATATTTTAGTCTAGGAGACTGGTTAGTTTGTATAATTATCAATGCCGTTACTGTGCCATTGGTAAGAACGTCATTGTGATTTAACAGCAAAATATTTTAAAAGTCTTTGCAGACTGCATTTTTGTATACAGACAAGGCAAATTGCATATAATGCTAAGCGGAGTAAGGACCAGATAGATTGTCGACTGACGAGATAGTAAACACTCGTCAGTCGACACAATTATGACGGCCTGTTTGAAAATATAATCAAGCTGGTCCCGGAACGCGTTACGCTACGCACTTATGTGAGCCACTATGGTCTTTGCAAATGTTTGTGTTGTTGCAATATTATGAATATTAGCACCTCTTTTTTTAATTATGTTTTTATTCTTTGTGTAACATCTCTTGTTTTAGAGGTGATGGAAAACATCGTGAGGAAACCTGCATACTTGAGAAGTTCTCTATAGAAATATTGAGAGTGTGTGAAGTCTACCAATCCGCAGGCCAGCGTGGTGGACTAAGGCCTAATCCCTCTCAGTAGTAGAGGTGGCCCGTGCACAGCAGTGAGACAGTTGTATGACACAGGACTGATATTATTATTATATAACATTATGACTTATTAAAGCTATTCTTTTTATTTTTATAGTTTATAAAGACTGTAAGTATTCTTCTGTAACATTATTTGGGAGGCATAACATAGTTGATAGACATTAAAATAAAAAATAAAGTAATCCATAAATATTTATTTCTGAATTATCTTAAAAACTATGAGGTAAATTTTTTTTGTTATTTTTACAATTTGCATAAAATAAATAAGAATATTGTCGCTTAAAAAATTAAGCACACACAATGAATGACACACGCAATGGATCTTGCAATTTTTTATATCAAGAGAGTATCAATTAACGGAATGAAATAGTAATCTTGATGGTTTTATAAAATATCCGATTCTAATTGGAAGAAAGAGTAAAATTGTTATCTAAAAGGCTGTTTCACATAAATACTACTCGTCACATAAATATACAACCCGATCAAATAGAAAATCTAATCTATGCTCACAAGTGAATAGTTATAAAACAGTCATATCTATACGAAGTGTCGAATGAAATTTACTTGAAACTTGTTTAATAGACTAAATGCAGAATTAAAATAGCAGACACCCAAAAGGTTTAATAATTCGAATGTCAAAATAAGTATGTACTACAAAATAAATAGATTATAACAGATCTCAATCAAATATTGCATGTACAAGGCTTATGATTTAAGTGAAATATTCTAGAAATTTCTATATAAATGATAATTAGGAAGAAACAATTAATGTCGGTGTAGTTTTAATGATTTAGTTGCCATTTACGCGTCTGTTTTAAAGTAGGTATATAATATTTTTATTTATTCAAAAACTTAAGCAGTTATTCCACAGTTTAATCTTAAAAAAAATACAGATATCGTTGACAGAATTCAACTTGCAATTTTTACTTATTGTAAACATTGGCTTCGTAATCAAAATTCGGATGTCAATAAAATGCGGTTTGTAAAAAGTATTACCACACAGAAATTCCGCAGCGTATTTTCTGACGTATTATTTTGCTCATTTTGAATACGTAATTTCCAATGAAGATCCAAGTTAGTATAATAAAGTTTCCGTCGTATTTTGTTAAATTTCAATCCGTTGACACTTCCAAATAAAGTCGCATTAATAATGTCCATCGGAGGCAGTAAGGTCAGCAGCGTTGTCATCGTACCCAGAACGGAGCGCTGGCTCCACGGATATCCGTGGCTTGAAACCACGCTCGTCGGCTTCGTATTCCACCACCTGGAAAGAGGAAAGGACCTATTTATTTTTTATTGCTTTGAATGACAAGAAGAGCATGCCGTTCACCTGATGGTAAGCAATACGACCGCCCATAAACAGCAGAAACACCATCCAACACCCGTAATTACAAAGTATTGTTTGGTATTCCACTGCGCTCGCCATCCTGAGACATGAGATGTTAAGCCTTATTTGTCCAGTAGTTACACTGACGACAATGTCCTTCAAACCGGAACACAAAAGTGACTACACACTGCTGCTTGGTGGCAGAAATAGACATAGCGTTGTTACTGTAATGTCCTTTGGAGCGTAAAGAAACACAGCTAATAGTTGTTAGCATGGTTTATTTTCCACTGACGTATCCAATGTCATTCTTACAAACTCAGCCCATAGTGCCATAATACTCCGCATAGTTTGCATACACTACATCTCTCCCGACTTAATTTAATCTTAACGGTCTACTCCTTATAACTAACAATTTTCTCTAATCTACATTTCCGCAATGGTCGTGACTGGGATAGTACAGGCGTAGTGGGCGGCGTACTAAACTTTTCATCTTGTGTTTGATGTTCATTTGCACTCGAAATGTTCGGCGATGATATGCCTACGCCGAGCTGCCGCCTTATAGATGGCGATATTGGAGAACCCGTTACAAGTGAACGTTCTTGAACTGGGGTCGCCTCATTCTCACGACTTGAACCCATTATATTAGGTCTGGACTCCCTAGAACTCGTGGGGATAACAAGCGACCCACACCTCGGCTTAAGCTGATCGATGTGTCTATGTATTACTTTACTATTCTTGTCTAAGACCTTGAAGTCCCTTACACCCGTAGCCTTAGCCACAGTACCAGGAGCCCACTTCTCCGTCATCGAATGCTGCCGGTACCAGATTCTCTCCCCAACTTTTAAACTTCTATTTTCACCCCGAGCGTCGTTAGTTTGACGTTGTTGCGCTCGATGCACATTATTTTCTCGGTCTGGCTTAATAATATCTAACGGAGTTCGCAACCTTCTATTCATTAATAATACCGCTGGACTTTCTTTTGTGGTAGAATGTTCGATGTTTCGATAATGTAATAAGAATGTATTTAAGGTCCGATCCACATTTTTACGTTCTAAAACCGCCTTTTTTATTACTTTCTTTAAGGTTCTCACTGCATTTTCTGCCGCCCCGTTAGATGAAGGATGATACGGAGCTGTAAATATGTGCTCCGTACCATTCCGCCTAACAAAATTTGCGAACTCACCACTAGTAAATGGAGGCCCGTTATCTGTTACTATTTGTTTAGGGATACCGAACCTGCTCCATAATTCATGTAGTTTCGCAATAGTGCTACCCGCCGCCGTACTCGGTACACTAAATACTTCTAGCCATTTAGACATAGCGTCAACAACAACCAAATATAATTTCCCTGCTATAGGTCCCATATAATCCAGGTGCACTCTTGTCCACGGCCGAGTCGGCCAAGGCCAGGGATGCGGTGTGGCGCGTGAAGGTGCATCCGAGAACGCAGCGCACGTTCCACACGCGCCACAAGCTTGCTCCACCGCCTCGTCAATACCGGGCCACCACACGTAACTGCGAGCCAAGGCTTTCGACTTGACTATCCCCATGTGAGGCTCATGGATTATATTTAATACCTTTTCGCGGCAACCTACAGGTATTACTACTCTATGCCCCACATCACACATCCTAGCTCTTCGTACAATTCGGATTTCCTATTGAAATACGGTCGCAAAGCGGTGATCTCGCAAGCTTCAGGCCAACCATCGCGAATGAAAGTCAATATCCTAGCTAAAATGACGTCCTTTGCCGTTTGTATTTTGACCTCTTTGTAATTTAACAATAGCGCCTCTTGTGCAAAATGCAAAAAAGTTTGTTCGGGAATAGTGTCCTTGTAACATTGGAAATCTTTGGTCACTTCCGGTAACCTTGATAGGCCATCCGCGCAATTTTCAGAAGTTTTGATATACTCTATCTCATAATCATATGCCGAGAGAATTACGGCCCAACGTTGCATCCGGCTAGCGGTCATGGTGGTTGGTATGCCCCTACTAGGACCTAAAATAGACACCAAGGGTTTATGGTCTGTACGCAATATGAACTTCCGTCCGTATAAGTACTGGTGGAACTTTTTTACCGTAAAAATTATGGATAAAGCCTCGCGATGTATCTGCGAGTAATTCTTTTCAGCTGCGGTCAGTGTACGGGATGCGTATGCGACCGGCCGCTCGCTGCCAGCGCTTGGCTGCGCTAAAACCCCCCCGATTCCGTGCGGGCTTGCGTCACACGTTACGATCAAGGGTTTATCGGGATCATAATGTGCTAATACTTCCGCCCCGGTTAATTTCCTTTTTATTCCGTTGAAAGCTTGTTCGCTTTCAATATCCCAGTGCCATACTATACCCTTTTTTAATAATCTATGCAATGGAGTTAACAATGAACTAAAATTCCTAATGAATTTAGCATAGAAATTAACCATTCCCAAAAATGATCGGAGTTCACTAACATTTTGTGGTCGATTTAGCTTTAATATAGCATCGATCTTTGAACTATCGGCCTTAATACCATCCTTTGATACGACAAATCCTAAATACGTAACCTCTTGTGCAAGGAAAACACATTTATTCTTCCTGAATTTTAACCCGTGGCTGCATAAGCGCTTGAAAACTTCTTCGAGGGCAGCTAAATGCTCGCTCCGTGTTTTCCCACCAATAATAACGTCGTCCAAGAATACCTGTACATTCGGTATACCTTGCAACAAATTAGTCATAATACGTTGGAACACTCCTACGCTTGATGCCAACCCGAAAACCAGCCTATTGTAACAAAATAATCCTCGGTGAGTATTAATTACGGTATATTTTCGAGACTCATCTAGTTCTACTTGATTATATGCATGTGATAAATCTATTTTACTATAGAATTGCGACCCGTTTAAACCTACTAAAACGTCCTCAATCCTTGGTAGAGGGTAACGATCGATCAGCAAAACCGGGTTCAGGGTCGCTTTGTAATCAGCACAAATCCTCAATGTACCGTCAGCCTTAAAACAGGCACCAGAGGAGAGGCCCAGTCGGAGCATTCGATGGGCTCGATGACGCCGTCGCGTAGCATACGGTCCAACTCCGCGTCGACGCGCTCGCGCAGTGCATACGGCAGCGGCCGCGCACGATGATATATCGGCGCCGCCCCCTCTCGCACCCGCAACGTCGCCCTTCCGCCCGTGTACCGTCCCAGCCCGTCACTAAATACTTCTTTATATCTGTCGAGAATGCAACATATTTCTTTATTAACATGAATATTACTATTTCCCTGTATCCGATTACAACTAAACAGAGGAATGCTTATCTGTAATTCTGCTAACCATTGTCTACCTAATAACGACGTCATGCCACCGTCAATAATAAATAATTCGAGCCGCTTATTGACATTATTAAAATTTACATCTGGTGTTATAACGCCCAAAGGCTTAATTTTAGAACCGTCATAAAATCTTAATATTGTATTATCATTCTCGATGGGTAAATGAGTGAAAAGTCTGTCATACGTCTTTTTACTTATGCATGATATGGCGGTACCTGTGTCAATTTCCATATTAACTTTAGTACCTTCAATACATATTGGTAAACTTACTGCCTTATAATTATTTAACGCTAAGAGATTTAATTGCTCCTCGATGTTTTCATCCTCCTCTCTGCTACTGTTGTGAATGACGTCATATTCGTTGTCCGAAAACTCTCCAGCTTCTGCTCCTCCAAAGTAGGTGCACTCCTGCGACATTTGGGCCGAATCCGCATTTTCCGCGGGACACACCCGTCGCAAATGACCAACTCGGTGGCACTTGCTGCAAGTGAAGTTCCGGAATCGACAAACGGTGAAGGAATGGGACGTCCTTCCGCATGCCGTACATTTCCCGTACTGACGAACAGACGCCCTCGGCTCTCCGTACTGGCGAACAGACGCCCTCGGCTCTCCGTACTGACGAACAGACGCCCTCGGCTCTCCGTACTGGCGAACAGACGCCCTCGGCTCTCCGTACTGTCGAACAGACGCCCTCGGCTCGGCTGCTAACTCACCTGCTCCTGCGCTGCCGGCGCGTTCCCCCGCAGCTCTGGTCCGCATGCTTGGTGTACTGTATGATCCTCCTCTGCGCGCCCAACCTTTACTGCTCGTTTGTTTCATCGCATGCATCGCCTCTGCCCCATTGGTTGACTCCACGATTGCTGCATCCCGTTCCGCCGCCTCCAAGGATTGTGCTAATTTAACCGCCTCAGCGAATGTTATTGTATCCTCTTCCGCAAAAAGCCTTTGCCGAATGACGTCACTATTAAGACCACATATGAATTGATCGCGCAAATTTTCATTCAATTTTTCTTTAAATTTGCAATCCCGCGATAGTTTCTTTAATTCCGCAACAAAATTGGCTATGTCTTCTCCCGATCCTTGACGTTTTTGTCGGAATCGGTATCTTTCCGCCAACGAAGATGGCGTCGGCTGTAAATGCTGACGTAACAGTTCGCATACATGGGCGTATTGTAATTCAGACGGCTTACTCGGACTGGCGAGATTTACAAGTAGTTCATACGCCTCGTCTCCCATCGTAGCAATCAAGTTGGTAATTTCAAATCGTCCGTTACTTTGTTGACTTTAAAATACATGTTCAATCTGTCTATATAAGAACTCCATACCCCTGACCGCACGTCAAACTCCCGTACTTTACCGATCGACATCGTTTAAATAGTACTATTGACACTATTTGCGCACAAGATATAATTGTCTACTAATTATTATTATAATTATTTTAATCCTCGTCGCCACTGTAATGTCCTTTGGAGCGTAAAGAAACACAGCTAATAGTTGTTAGCATGGTTTATTTTCCACTGACGTATCCAATGTCATTCTTACAAACTCAGCCCATAGTGCCATAATACTCCGCATAGTTTGCATACACTACAGTTACCTACCCAGGCGAACTTTCGCATATGAGAGATCTACTACCTACTACCAGTAAAGTCGGTAAGTCTTGAATGAGTATGTAGATTTTCAAATCCATGATGCGTGATGATTAAACGTGTTTAATCCTTTATATTCCCTACTCAAGGCAATGCTTTCCTTATTTATATTATAAATGCGTAAGTAAATATGTTTGTTACGCTTTCACGGATAAACCACTGAAATGATTTTGATGATATTTGGTGTAAATATAGTTTGAGAACCTGGGAAGTATATAGGCTTGTTATCCCGGGAATACAGCAGGGCTTTTGTACCGGGAAAAGATGTTCACGCGAGCCGGGCCGCGAATTTGAATTCAATAACACCTACACTTGAATAAATTATCTTTGTTTATATAAGCTACTTTAATTAAGTAATAATTAAACATTCTCATGTACCTTGACTTATCATAAGTGCAACTATGTTCGCCTACGTGATGAAATAAGCATTTTATTTTATTTGTTAGTTTTGACTGATTGAAAGAGCTTGCTTGAGGCTCTCCAGCCTAGCTAGCAGTTCTCCAATCTCCATTCCAGAAATAGTATTTTTTTATAACCAAAACTTGAGTACATCGACACGTCATCGCCAACGATATCTGAGCTTATATACTTTATATAATATGTTTTATATATACATTTAACGGTCGAATTTCAGCCACCGGACATGCACTAGTCTAAATAGAATAATAAATCTTTAATGTTTCAACTAACCTGTTTAGTACCATCGGGTAAGACTACAAAATAGGTCCCTTCAGCTCTGTTGTCTTGGCGTGTCTCGCTGTGCCCAAAATCGCTTCCCGTGATGTAGTCATTCACTTTGTAGTTGAAGTCGTAGTTGGCCGGCTCCTGGAACCAAGGGATCATGTGTTAAATACATTGACTTTGCTCATTAAAATCTATATTAAAGTGCTCCCCAACAAAATGGAGCGCTAACCGTATTTTTGAAGTTATTCGTTACTTGTTACTCTAAATTTATAAAATATAGAAAAAAAACATATTTCTACAATAATCTTAATGTTGGTAGTATTAATTTTACTAAAATGTGGATATTATTAATTTCACAATAAAGATGTCGCTAATGTTGTTGATTCCGTGCATCTCCTGAAGTACACATCATTTTAATTTGCTACCAACACTATTCAATTGACAATTTAATAAAGAATTGTTGGGGTTTATTTATAAAAGACTTAAAATTGATTTATTAAATAAATTATTCATAAATCATTGCAAGCTCGAGTCACTATCTTAACTCTTAAAAATTATTAATAATTGGGAAGGTGGTGTGATATCATGGTGATGCCTGCCTCGGTGGCGTAGTTGTACTGCATGCGCGGTACGGCAGCGCTCTGAGGTCCTGGGTTCGAATCCCGGGTCGAGCAAAGTGATATTTGGGTTTTTCTGCTCAGTATCAGCCCGGAGTCTGGAATTTGTGCCAGATATGGCGATAGCCTCGCCCCTATCACATCATGGGACGGAACACACTTGGCGAAAAGTGGGTGCCATGGTTGCGTTTCTCTGCATACCCTTCGGGGATAAAATGCGTGATGTTGTGTGTGTGTGTGTGATATCACCGTGCCTCGCAAAGCGCGTAAAGCTGTTGGTGCTGCTGATTTCTCTCTGGTCATGTCGGATTATCTAACCGGACTGTGAGAGTGAAGGAACCGAGAGTGCACCGGTATATTGCGCACACACTCATGCACTATAATATTAAGTGCTTACTTGGCTGATCTCCGTCAAGAATACGCCACAGGGCAGTCGTTCCATAAACAAATATCTACAACATAGCTCTTTCAATTATAAAACATATTTACCTGATTATCCTCATCACCAGCTCTTGCATACTCGTAACCCTGGCTGGATCTAGCATTGTACTGTTCAGGGACTCCGTATGCTTCGGAAGGTGCTGCATCACGAGTGGAAGGTGCCCCGTAAGTCGAGGAGGGCGATCTGAAAAAGTTTAAGGGCTTATTAGCAAAGAAACATACACTCATCCTGCCTTTATTCCAGAAGGAGTAGGGGGAAGTGCAACCAGGTCACCCACTTTTCACCGTGTGAGTTCCAAATCTCAACACCGAAAAACACTGTGTCAGTAATCTCTCAAGAATGTTTGTTACTAATCAATCCAAAACCTCCAGTTAAAACTATAGTACCTTACAAGACCTAAGTAATTTCTGAGAACCAAGAAGTCTAAACTAAAGTACTTCCTCTGACATCTTGAATATAACACACACACACACACGCACACAAAACTTACCTAACTGAAGAATACGATGATGCCACAGCATTCGTTTTCAAAGCACTTGGCGCACCATAATTCTGGGACAATGACTTTGATGACCCTATATATTCTGATACCCTCGCACCAAAGTCACTAAATCCTTCAGAGTAATCTGAAGAGCTTGGGACTCCGTAAGACAAATCTATATTGGAAGCGCCGTCATTGCTCGAACTCTTTGGAATAATACTTTTTGAAATTGATCTTTGAGGTAAGTATTGACTGCGAGGTTTTGGCAGACGTTCAGCTTGAGAATGCGGAGATCCGTAAAGAGCTGATGGGTTTTCTATATTGCTAAGCGAATGTTGAACTGGCTTGCTGAACTGGTTAGGTAGAGCTGATGGTATTCCATATCCTTGTAAACTGTTTTGAGCTGGTGTTCCATACTCTTGGGATTGGCTTCGCACTTTTGGGACACCATATTCTTGTGAGACAGCGTTTCGGGATTTCGTAGCATATCCTCTTGATAACGCGTTCTGGGATTTTGACGTGCCATAATTTTGTGATTTTCTGGATGGAACACCATATTCTAAAGCTATGTTTCGGGTTTCTGGGATTCCGTATTCTTGAGAAAGACTTCGGGTGTCTGGGACTCCGTAATCCTGAGAAAATTTCGGGAAATTCCTGGCGCTTGGCACTGCATAATCTTCAGAGATTCGGGTTGTCGGAAGACCATAAGTAGAAGAAAGAGTAGTCGAAGATTTGGATTTTGGAGGCCCATATTCGTTGAAGGAGTTCCGAGACGCAAGAATTTGGGAGGAGTCCCGTACTGCTGGGAAGGAGATCTTTGGAAGTCATGGTTGTCGTAGTCATGGCTCGATCTTGCTGATGCGTAGCTGTCCCTGGAAATATTTCATGAATTTTAACCCGGCGAGCGTGTGGCGGGGTATGTCATACCCCCCATGTTAATTACTGGCGTATATTTTTTGTGCCTGACTTTCAAACTTATAGTCTCTTTGAGTAGCTGGAGTTACAGGGTTGCGGAAGGTAATAGTGGCGTGATCACAGTGTCGCGGCAACCTGCATTCGAGTTACACGCTTCCAAACTGAGTTCGGGTACGTGATACCCCGCCTCATAGCTGGTGTGACAAAAACTAAAATTGCTTTTTCTGCTATTTTAACTTATTTTCTTTGTTTAATTGTAGATTTTAAATAGAAAATGGATGTTGAAAATAGAAAAAACAACTTCGGTCCATGATAGAAGATGTACTTACTAGAACAGGGTTTCGCAAACTTTTATTTAGTGCGGACCGCTAATGCCACCTTATGCGACCTTTTTGCGACCAAAGTCGTAATGTTTGGGTTGATGTTGTTCAGTTGGATTCTTAAATTTGTTTTACTAGCAGTTTACTTCTGTATTTATTTTTAGATATACAAGAGTGCAAAAGCGTGCACTTTATAGTTTTTCTTTTAACTTTTATTTTACTTGCGGATCCCTGAGAGGGGCCCACGGGCCCCAGGGGTCCTATGTTTCGTGAAAATCAGGGCAAAGACACTAAATGGACCGATTTCATCCGTAACTTAGGCTTGGCTTTAGTTTACGAACACCTGAAGATGTGAAATGACAAAAAATATATATTCCGATTTATATACGTCAGAGAATTTCTTCCCAGATCAACGAATCACTTTCATCGACTCAAAATGTTCCTGGTCATTTTATTAGATGTAGACATTACCCCAACAAAAATAATCATAAAACAAAATACTCATGAACAAGCTGAGGAAAGGCTATTAGTGTGGAGCATGCAACGTTTTTTTGCAAAAACTGCACAGATTTTATCTCCAGTTCCTAAGATGTTCCTAAATTTTTTATGATTTTTTTAGTTTATAAAGAAAATTATTTCATATTCTATCATACGATTAAGTTTTTTATCATAAAACTGGTTTTACTTTAGTTCCTTTTAGTTTTAAGAGACTGAAAGTGTTTGTTTGAAATTCAAAGTGACTTATTTCCATCGAGGTAAAAAATAAAATTGTTAAAATGGCGCGATTGTTTTATTTCCAATGCATTATGATGGTATTGTCTTATGATACCAAAAAATAAATAGTATAATACTTCTTCAGAAACAAGTTTTATAGCCAATTTTTTTAAGGGGTATGTCATACCCTGCCTCATACTCCTTGTTACATTTTTTCACCACACGCTCGCCGGGTTAAGTGAAAACCGCTTATAAAAACGTTAAATGGGCCACCTATCACATAATATGAACGCTATATATTTTAATAGTCGTACTAAAAGAGATTCTTTTAAAAAAATATTTATACAAGTATATACTAGGAGCTTTCCATTTATTCGTTATATCCGGTTTCTACTGTAATTTTATATTGAATTTTTATATCGGAAAAGAGATACCAATAAAATGTTTTTAAATAATTTCTTTTTTTTACGAGATGACTGTTATAAATCTAGAATAAGTAAACCTTTAATTTGTTTTGATTATAATTTCGGAAAGCACCCATAGTACCCTAAATATAAAATGAAAAAACTTACCCAACAGGAGGTTCTGCGATGGTAAATGACAGGAGACAGAGAAGTGGTATGAACATCTGGAAACATAATACTTATTATAAAAAGTCCTACACAATTTGTCATTGAGCGATCAGGAAGAGAACCTAGCTCTTTAGCGAATATGGAAGGAATGCCTATTTCTATTGCTGCTGCTAAGCAAGGTGAGAACGCGGTACGGTTTTCGATTAAAGCCAGAGAAAATCGCAAGAGACAACACGTCCTAGAGGAGAGAGCTTGGAGGCAATGCCTTTGCCTTTGCTGCTGCTAAGCAGTGTGCAAAATTGCGGTACGGTTTGGCTTTGGAGCAGAAGAAAATATGCAAGAGAGTTAATGTTATTCGCCCTAAAGGAATGAGCAGCGCAGTGAAAGGTAATATTTGAAGCTTTACTTGATATAGAGGAGGCCCGTGCTCAGCAGTGGGCAAGTATATAATACAGGGCTGATATTATTATTATTATTACTTGATATTAAGATAAGGCCCTATTCCAACTGCGGGGGCTTATCCGTTTTATTACAATTACGGGCGTTCTATTCAAAGGGCAGTTTCCATGTCCATATAGATAAGGGAGTCAAAAAATCCCCTATTTACCTATTTGGTTATTAAAGCTTTTCTTAATAATTGTAAAAAGACGGATTCACCTCTATAGACGGAGTAGGGCGCCTGGCCTTTACTTCGGGATTGTACTACTTTGGTTTTCTAATATAATTCGAGTTTTTTCATGGAACACCGTCACAGCCATTTCGTATTTTTAACGACAGTGGCTTTTTCCCTTATTAATTCCTATATTGAATTCCAGTATTTTGCTATAACAATAACCATTTTATAAAAATACTGGAAATATACCACAAATATGTTAGAATTATAAAAAAAACACCATTTGAGCCAACAGTATGAAATGTCGGTCATGCTGTTCTCCTGAAAAGGTCGGTTTGCTGGTAAGATATTTGTATCCGACTGATAACGACCACCGTACCCAAGGTCTCAAACCCCGCCGTACCCAAGGTCTCAAACCCCGCCGTAGTGGCCCACGTAAGAGTGTCGCATTCCAGGATCAATCTCTTATATCCGATTTCAAACAGGCCTGCATTATTGTGTCGACTTGCTGGGGGTAATCATCTCTCGTCAGTCACTACCTGTACTTCATTAGGTTACTGCCAAAAAAGTATAATTATGAAACTCACCTTCATATTTACGAAGTTTGATTTATTTCCTCGAATACTCTGTAAAGTAAACAATGATTAGTTTTAAAGAACAATATATTCTATATCAAGGGCGAATTGACATAAGCAACTTGTTTTAAAAAATATGTTAAAAAACATAAAAACGTGTTGATTTTAAATATGTATGAAACTGAATGTCGCATAGAAATGTCAAGTCAACTAGCCTTTGAACCGTCAATATCTTCAAAGAAATTCGTAAATAATATTTAATAAGTAATCAACGTAAACAGTGCTTGAAATATTTTAGACTCAAAATTTTTATACCGTAGTCCGAAAACAATGATTTGCTTCAACTGTTTAAATGTTTAATGTTTTGACAGGTCCGTCTGGAAATCTTTAGGGGAGGCCTATGGTCGGTGGAATTTATATGGCTGATAATGATGTAATTATTATTGGTAACATAGTTTAAGTTGTAACTACATTGATTCTCACCTTACGCCTATGAGTGTAATAACTTACGATCCTATAGTTATGGAAGACAATAGTTTTTTTACATCGCCGAGCAATACCCAGACACATTCACGCGTTTTTCCCTGAAAGGGTAGGCAGAGGCACTAGTCTACTTTCCGTGGTCTGTATTCCGTTGTATGATAGGGGGCGAGCCTATCGCCATATCCGGCAAAATTCCAGACTCCGGGCTGTCATTATTACTTCACCTGAGGATCAAGCCCAACACATAGGCACTGGAGTTCTAACGTAATACAACTACGTCACTGAGACTGTATTGTGATATACGCAAGTATTTAAATGTATTGAAGTAAAAGATTGGACGAAGGCTGCAGTCTTCGAAACGGGAGAAAATTTTAATATAAAAATCGTGATAAAATCCGCATAATAGTTTTATTTCAATGTCTAACATTCGCGTAAACATAAATCAATATAAGGTGTAAATAAAATGAAAATAACCTTATCTTTTTAAACCCTGTTAAAAATTAGGACACGGGTAATGGTTCTTATAATAAATTATTATATAAACACTCGTGAAATTCGAAGCTTAAATAAGGCGAAACGCAGACACTGTGCCTGAAGCTCGGCCTGTGTGTTGCTGAATAATTAGAGTTTATAATATTACTAGGTTTTGATTGCGACTCCGCATGCGTGAAAATTTACTGGAATAAATCCCTCATTCTAGCTGAATTTCGGCCACGGCGGCCAATCTCAACGGAGATCAGTCATGCAGAAGATATTATAGTGCACGTGGTGTTCGCAATACACGAGTGCACTCTCTGATCCTTCACTCTCATAGTTCGGTGAGTCGGCAATCCGACATGACCGGAGAGAGATCAGGCGCAGGACCAACGGCTTTACGTGCTTTCCGAGGCACGGGGGTATCACACCGCCAACTTCCTAACTCCGAACTGCGACTGAGTAATTTTTAAGATGGAAAAACCCAGTCACAAATATTTTGAACCGGAATAAATATTAGCCTAGAAGCACTCAGAAGTAATGTATCTTCCTATTAGTGAAAAAAATCCAAATCGGCTTAGTTCCTGAGATTAACGCGTTAAAAACTCTTCGGCTTTATATATTAATATAGATTAACATCAAAATAAGGTATTTGACCTATGTAGATTTATAACTTTTATGAAATATCTACATCTTATAAATTCTATAACAGAACAAATCATTGAAATTTATTGACAAATCTACAAGTTATTATTAAATTAGATAATAGGGGCGAGTGTCAAAATACACAAAAGAGAAGAAATACTTGCAAATGACGTCAGCGAGCATTACGCTGCGTGCGAAAGAAAGAGATGGAGCGATATCCCCACTCCACAGCCACTTTTGTACTTAGCAATATTTGAAATACGATGCCTTATTTCTTATCGAATTTTAATACTGTTTTCACAGAAGGATTTCTTTTAGCACTAATTGCTGTTACACATTAAAAAATACAATATAACATAGTAAAATATCCTAGTATGCCGATTTTACAGATACCATGTATATTACATTAGTCCTTCAGGACGAGCGTTTTATCAGAACTAACCTGTATGTAGAGTTCAAATTAGCTTTCCACCTATCTTTACCCCCAACGCGACCTGTTTTATCACTCTTACTTAAATATGTAATAGGGTTCAAATTTGCGTACTCACGAATTATAATAATTGACCTAACCTCAAATAACACGAATTGAGCGTCTCCAATCGTCTGATATAGATTGGATGTAAAAGCGCCTATTTATACTAAACGCAGAGGGTATGTTACGATCCATCTGTCACAAATCTGCCAGGCGGTTTTGAATCTTATGTGCATGGTAGTAAATAATTCTACATGCATAGAGAATGTATCTTTGTGCTTTAAACGTATGTCGACACTCGATCTATTTGTATTGTTGTTCTTGATTACCTCTAAATGTTATGTTTTCTTTCTTAATCATCGAGTGTTTAGTAAATTTACGTTTAATACATAATATATTTCTAACTATTTCTAAGTCCAAGCAGTTTTACAATAACCATAGGTAAAAGGGATCAGTGTTGCTTTTTTTTATTTATGATTCCAGATAAATAGGTACTTTAGTCTTAAGTATTAACGATAGAGTTCGTCGATATATTCTGGAGTATATAATTTAGAAAATAGATGCTTAGATCTAGGCTAGAATTAATAAGTGTATAGCAAATAAGATTCATTCTATAGTGAGCATATTTTCTAGTTACTTACCTTGTACAGTCAGTCGCAAACATAGCTGAACGGATTCAAAATTTCAAATCGCCTTAATTGTGTCCAACAATAGATTTTGATCTACAGTAAACTTCTAATCTCCTTATTCATAGATGCTATTTATCTAAGCTCCATCTTTGCTGTGATAACAAGTCTGTTTCTCAGTGCTGACGGCATGGCAGCCTTCGCAGTGCGTAGACATAGGGCCATTGTGATTGGCTAATATTGAGATACAATTTGAATCTAGTTGGCTGTTAGATAAACAAAGCTGAACAAACAGTAAGTTGTCAGATAAACAAAGCTGAGAAACAGACTTGTTATCGTAGCAATGCTCTTTCCTTAGATAAATAACGTCTATGAATAAGGGGTAAAGGTTTACTTTACTTAGGTAGGTTATAGCTTAAGGTCCATTTTCATATATGTTGAATGGATATTTCGGCCTTTAAAATTTAATACGACGAAATTTTAAAGGCCGAAATATCCATGCATATTAATTATTTTACGTTTTTCTTTCAACTGCGAGAACTAATCACTAACTAGACGTGAATTTAAATTCTTTACTTGCCAATACTTGTTTAGTTACCCAGATTAAAGGTGAAACAAAATGTATGAAAAATGGACCTTAAGCTATAACCTTAAGATCAAAGGTACCCAATTTTTTTATTCTCATAGACCACTTTCAAAATTTTCTGGTTTCAGTGGACCCTTTGTAGCTATATTTCTACCATATTCTTAATAATATGCAAGTTTTATATGTACCAGTCGATTCTTAAAATATTATCTGCCTAGATTGATAAGTAAAGTCAAGCCATTTTAGTTCTTTACTATGAAAACCAGATAAATTTTCGTGGACCCCCGCTTACGAATTTTGAAGCCCCTATTTTTTTGTCACCCACCTTAGACCATTGATTCTCAAGACCACTTTAGCAATCAATGCTTTATCAAGAATATCATACGTCGATAAAAGTTAAGTGTAGGAGCGTGTAGTTTGTTTGTTAAGGTAAATTTGTGGCTGACTGTACTGCATTTCCCAATTTAGATCATCTTAGTCAATCAAGGTCCGTATATTGTAGTCAGCGGTTAGAAGTTTACGATTGGGATATCGAAATACTCTTAAACATGTCAGCTATTCGTATACTGAAGAAAATCATATGCACACGTCTTTATTTCCGAAGGAGTAGACAGAGGCGCAACTGATGAACCCATTTTTCGCCGTGTGTATTCCAACCCATGATGTGATTGGAGGCAAACCTAGACCCACTATCACTTTGGTCGACTCCGGGATCGAACCCGTAACATCAGTATTGTAGTACCGTAATACAACTACGCCATCGAGATAGCGAACAAAGTTGCACTTATGATACGTCAAAGCAATGTATAAAAATAATAATTAATATTGCTAAATAAAAAATTACTTATATAACTATGGACATTTTAAATTAGGGGTATTTATAAGGAATACAAGGTACAGAGCGAAGTAGCCACCTCGGGCTGGCAAGAAGGGGGAAATAAACGGAAAACGCGTCGCGATCCTCACCGGCGAGGACATGAGCCTTAACCTAACCAATTTCCCCCACGAGGCAATAGGGGAATATATGTAATGATTAATAATACGAAAAAGAAACCCTTCTGCGAAAACTGCATTAATTGGTTAAAAAATGAGCCAGTAATTCATATTTCAAATATTACTATGTGCCGAAGTGGGCGCGAAGTAGGGATATCGCTTCATCTCTTTCTTTCGCACGTGTCGTAATGCCCGATGACGTCACATGTGGGTATTGCGCCTCTTTTCTGTTTCTTGTTACTTACCCCTACTACCGAAATTGAAAGACTTATAACTTGTTGATTTTTCGCCGGATTTAAATAATTCTTTCTGTGTTATAATTTATATAACGTAAATATTTGGTAATAATAAACAACAAAAATGAGTCCGGTCCCCTATTCTTATGCGTTTGGTCCTCACACCAAATGCACGCCCATGGAAGGGAGACATTTATCGCAGCCCTAGGCACACAGTGCAGTATACCTCTTCGTTGTGATATCACATTGAGGCCTATAAAGGCACGCCAACATCCCTTTCCGTCTATTCTAGTATGGTTCCTCTTCTGTCCCCTTCACTTACTTCCCTTTTCTTCCTGTCCCAATTTCCACCAGGGCCCTACAGTCGCTAAGCCTGGGGAATCTAGTATCCTATTGGTATTTTCCACCAGTGTAGACAAAAAAAATAACCTAACTAACCTTTTTTTGTTTATCAGCCTTTGAGGGAGGGGGGGAGGGGTGAATTACGTATCAAATAGACCCCCCCCCCCCTCACACGATGTGAAACACAATATTGAACCATTTTTATATTTTTATATTAAACACCTTTTTTCGAATCATTAGGAAAAAAAACCTGCCAGCCTTTCACTACCTGCCTAAGATTACCCGAATAAGTAACTTCAGGCTTTCATTTTTGTCATCAATTGTTCATTAGATCTATATATTTAACAAGTTATATAAATGATTACCAATAATCATCAAACCAAAAAGAGGTAACCATTAAGGGCAAGGTCGTTTCCACAAAAGATTTTAAACAATGTTACAATTCGTTATACATGTGATTTACCAACACCACGTGCTGCTCTTAAAACCACATCTCATACAATATCATTGGAATATTTGCTTTATTAAGTGCAAATGTAAGTTTGTTTTTATATCGGCAAAGTTGTTTGATGCGGATTAAATAACTCTTACCAGTATTTCATTAAAGACGATTTTGCGTCGTTTCTGATTCAGTTTATTGTTATAAAACTCGTGAGCGCTTTCTTGACAAAAGATGCATTCTATCAGGCAGACTACACTGTTCACTAACGTTAGTTTAACTAAAGGTTAAATTAAGCTTTGTATTTTTTCTAACTACGTCATATCAGGCTTTTAGTATAATATTTAAATACAATATAAAGAAACAAATCTAGAATTCTGGTTTGAAAATCTCCGAGCAACAGGATGTTGGTTATACATATAAACTAACAACATACTTACTTAATTTAATATTTTTACGCCAAATAAAACTTTTAAGGATTTTGAAACTAATACCACTCTAATTTCTTCCCTTATTTGCCTTATTCCCGTAATCTCTATTTCTGCGAAGCGAAGATTGTGTTCCGGTTTGAAGGACATTGTAGCCAGTGTAACTACTGGACAAAATAAGACTTAACATCTCATGTCTCATGATGGTGAGCGCCAATACCAAACAATACTTTGTACTTCAAGGTGTTGGATGGTGTTTCTAGTTTATGGGCGATCGTATCGCTTACCATCAGGCGAACAGCAAGCTCGTCTTCTCATTTAAAGCAATAAACAAAAACCTTTCTTCTAAGACTAGCAGAGCATTCATAAATCATCAGTTCTTTGTATTTATCACAGTAAAGATTACGCCAAAAACATTAACCGCCTTATTCATAAATGTTTTTTATCTAAGGACGGAGTAAAGCTGTGATAACAAGTCTGTTTCTCAGTGTTGAGGGCATGGCAGCCTTCACAGTACGTAGCCATAGGGCCGTCGTGATTGGCTAATATTGTTGTATCTCAATAGAAGTTTAATTGTCACTTATTTGCTGGCAAATATAAAAAAAAAGTTTACAACGTAAATATGTACTCAATTTCTTGTATCATTATTATCAGCCGCAGGATATCCACTACTGAACAAGGGCCTCCTCCAAAGATTTCCAGATTGACCTATTGGAAACGGCCCGCATCCAGTAACTCTATTAAGTCATTATTTTTAATTTCTTGCTTATCGGCTTTTTAATAAGAATATTATTTTTATACAAATCAAAAGAGTTTTTACATTTTAAACTATTGTTAACGGAAATAGTTAGTGTAATCGGACTTCAACGGGACATCTCTATTGTCTGAAAGGTTAGCACTTTAAACGATGTCACTTTTATTTTAATAGTAAGTCTTAGACCCTAATGATGTGGGTTGGTAATGTATTACTTACATTGCTAGGTGGCGCTGTTGTATTGTACACGGTAAATATTGCTTTGAATCGGTTGGGTAAAATGATATTGGGTTTTATCTGTGTTGTAGTCCGAGTCTGAAATTTGTGCCCAATAGCGATAAGCTCGCTCCATGGAAACCATGGTTTATTGATTTGCACCTCTGCTTACCTTTCAGGGATAAAAGGTGGAGTGTAAGTGTACAGACATATTGCTACAAATGTAGAATTGTTTTGCATCTAATTGGATAGCCAAGGCAATTCTTGTGCGCTCATTCGAGAGGGACATTTGTCGAGGCCCGAGGCAGGTATTGGTGTGTTTTCCTCATAGTTGTAACTACACATGAAGGCTTGTAAGGGCTATCTTAAAGAGAGTCCCTATCCTTCCCCTCACTCGTAATAATATCAGCCCTGTATTATATACTTGCCCACTGCTGAGAACGGGCCTCCTCTACTACTGAGAGGGTTTATAGGCCTTAGTCCACCACGCTGGCCTAGTGCGGATTGGTAGACTTCACACACCTTCGAAATTC
>NW_023595756.1:0-6765 GCF_014839805.1 Manduca sexta | reverse complement strand
TTCTTAATTATATCCGCGTTGATCTAGGTTACGTTGAAACGTTAATATTTTTTTCGATGGATAATGCTGCATAATACCAAGAATTCCACACTGTACAGTACAAGACTTTTTTGCACCTGATGGTATGTGAAGTGGGTGCCAATAGAATGTCGACTGACGAGAGATGATTATCGCTCAACAGTTGACACAATTATGTCGGCCTGTTGGAGCCGGATATACGTAGCCTGAGACCGGAACGCGACTCACGTGCGAGACTACGGCGAGTTTTAACACCTTACGTACGATGGTCGCTATACGGGCTGATATAAAATATATCCCATTACCAGCAAATACTGTCAATAGATATTTTATATCAAAAGAGAGCTAATTCACGAAATTTATTGCCAATTAATCACTCGGCGAATGACCGTGAGTACAAACAGGTGCTAAGGTTTATAATTGCATGAGCAAAAATACGACTATTAATCGATACGTCTCGACTCGAACGAATGTTTTAATATTGCTATTTCTGAATAATCAATATCAACTAACAGCTGCAAAAATATACAGTCTAATAATAAATCTATGATTCGGTAATTTCTTTGCTTCTTTATAATTGAGTTTTTTGTATTTTGCAATTAAAATCTGCATTCTTCGCATGTGAGTCTGTGGGAAACTGCTAGCTATTTTTACATATCGTATTATGTACAATACATATATACATTGGTTATTTTGTGTTCCTTACCTGGGCCGATACGATTGAACGAGCCAGAGCGTTGCACACGTTAGTAAGGCCTGCCTCAAACGAGCGACAGAAATATCGTGTCGGTCAATAAACGAAATTTTACTTTTCTCTAATATTAAAAATGTAAAATATTTGGATGTTTGTAAGAAATAAACGTAAAAACAGCTAAATCGTTTTAGGTGAATTTTGACACACGAATAGACCATATCCTGGATTAACATAACATACTATTTTGAACCCAGCCATGTATAATTGGATTTTAACTTTATTTTTTCAATATGATGGCGCTATTGTACAGCTTACATTATAAATCGCTACAGTGTTTAAGAACTTTTACAGAGGGAAAAGCTTCATACACGGGCGAAGCCGCGAGCAACACCTAGTATCCTATAAATTACTGTCCAAAGACTAAAAGATACAGTAGAAATGAATTTTAAACGTAAAATTTATCCCAATGTACAATTTAGAATTTAAAATTTTGCACATATACAATAAATACCGCATAGCTAAAGAACATTGAATTTTATGATCTAATTAGACACTATTACAGAAATTTTCACGGGTATTAAAAAAAATCTTATTTCCGATTAAAAATAGTTCAACAGCGCCGAGCCTTATCGGCGTGCTCAAAAAAAATTGCGTGTGCATGCGCGTGTTTGCACTGACATTTTCGATAATCGCAACATGTAAATAGTATTGCGAGAATTGTGATTGTTTAATAATGTTATAAATTAATTGGTTTCTTCTAAAATCTTTTCCCGCAATTACAATTTTGTTAGTAATTTTCTTTGACATTGAAAGTTAAATTATGCGTAATTTAGTAACAATTATTTCCTTTTACAGTCATGTTTTTTGTACGCATATTTAACACGTGTAAGTAAATACATTTAAAATTGCCCGTACTGATTTAAAAACTTTATTCAAAGCAAAAAATATTTACACGTTTAATTCGTTCGAAAGGTTTTTATAACAAACATTTTATATTTATTTTTAACAACCACATAAATTATATTCCTGCATCTAGATGCAAGGCCCTAAGCCCTAGGGCTTTGTAATGTCTAAAAATACCGCTTAAGACCTTATAAGCCCTCGCTTCACGTCGTCACAGAAGATGTAAAGGCTCATTAGTTGGGGCTTAAGTTTTCTTTGTAGTTACACCATTAAGTAAGAAGGGCAACGTCTCTGTTTCAAGATGAAACAACGCCAGATTTATACTTTATCTATAAATGTCTGAGGTTCGAAGGTCTTTCTTAACTTCATACTAAGATTTAGACTTTGATATTATATAAAGGTAAATAAAAACTAATCTGCTTATCTAACTGCCCGACAAGACGAGGTAGTAACTCGTGTAGCACTACTAGTAGCTAAAACTTTGATTTACAAAAGTAACATTAGTGCTGTTTGACGCGCTTGCAATCCTATCTTACTGTATTTCTTACTTTTTTATTTTATTAATAATTTAAATGCGAAAGTTTGTAAAAATATTTGGACGTTTAAATGATTGGATGTTTCTATTGAATTCAAGGCAAACTAAAAGTAATATTCAAAGTTTGTTCACTTAAAATACATTTATTTACAAACTGATATTTCATTGAAACCAAATCATTAAACAAACAAGATCCTACCGGCCAGTGCTATTACAGTCTCTTAGAAGTAAACGTAGAAACAGTTGAAGGGATTTGGATAATATATGGCACATGGATAAAAAGTCCTGAATTAGGACTACTGTTCTTGGCAATTTGCTCCCTTGAGAAATAATGAGATTATTTATCATAGTTTTTAAAAAGATGGCGCTGGCTTCTTTTATATGACTGTATAAAGGCGCTTCAGTGTTTACGGATACGAACGACTGTAGTGGGAGAGGCTATCCACACGGTAGGGAGCCGTGAGGAGCGCAATGCCGGGTCGTAAGGCACGGTGACCCCAACATAACCGCTCAGTCGCCCCCCACGAAGGCTGAGCGGTAGTCATAAGAAACTTTCTCCCCGAAAACCAAAAAAAAAAAAAAAAAGTGAGCCGTGAGGAACAACTAGTATAATATAACACCAACGTTTTTGTTCTTCAAATACAATTACTTGTGGTAGGTCTCTCATATGTGAGAATTCGCCTGGGTAGGTATCACCACAAAGTCTATTTCTGCCGCCAAGCAACAGTGTGTAGTCCCTTGTTGTGTTCCGGTTTGAAGAGCATTGTAGTCAGTATCACAACTGGACAAAATAAGACTTAACATATCATGTCTTAGGATAGCGAGCACACTGGAATAGCAAACAATACTTTGTAATTCAAGTTGTTGGATAGTGTTTTGACTGTTTATGGGCGGTCGTATCCGCTTACAATCAGGCGAAATAATAATTAGAAAACATCCCTCTAAAATGTACAAATTACACCACATTTAATAATGAACTTATATTCTATAAGCAATAACTATAATTCCAAACAATCTATCACCATAAACCCCATAATTCCCCCATGAAACTTGATCGATTGTATCAAATTTATTAACACATCAAGCCCCCATAAAATATACGATGCAATACAGAAAAATGACGATAACACCCATTGAATTTTGTAACGTTCCATCAAATTTTTACTGCACAGTCAAATCGAGAGCGACGTAACATTTTACAAGCAATCTTAAAAGTAGTGATATGACCTGATTTTAATGTATTTTATGTAAGCTTCATGTTTTATGGAATGATACATTAAAATGGATAAAGTTGAGTGCAATATACTGGTCTGATCGCGGCTAAGCCTAGACTGCGTGAATAAGCCTAGCACTAAGAAATAATAAAGCTATTGTGAAGGAATTTTAAAAAACAAGGATTAAGGATTAAAGTAACAAAAACATCAACATTACAATATTAAGAAGTAAAAATAAACATACAAAATTTGAAAATGGCGGTATAAAATAAAAGTACTAATTAAAAAGAAGATTGGCTGTTGGTATTAGTCGATATTAAGAATACAAATATTTCAGTGCCACAACGTCTTGGAAACTACGTGAATTAATCCAACAAATTTGACATAAAACACTAGTCATTAACCTCAAAAATTAACGATCATTAAAGCAATTATAGCTGTTTGTTAATTAATTGGTTTGATTGATTGTTCTAAAAAAAATTCTATTGAGAAAAAAACGACTAAAAACTTTAAAACGTTTCTACATTCCGATATACGCCTGCGATCCTTATACAATACTATAGGTAGTTGACCCGACAGACGTTGTCCCGTCTTAACTATGAATTTGCAGCGCGCATTCTGTCAATCGCTGACAGTTATTTCAAACAATTGACAGTTATCTAAAATTAATATTTTCGTTAAGTTTTCTTAAATTTTCTAATTTTCCGCGCAATTTTTTGAATTCTTTCTTTCATAAGAACCTTCTCCTGACAATAACAATAACAACAATAACCAAAAATAGTGAAATCGGTCCAGCCGTTCACGCATGATGGCGTGACCAAGGGAAATAGGAATTCATATTTATATATATAGATAAATAATTGTTACTGCAAATACTGTTTAGAGGCTGATAATTTTGGACATAAATTCTCTCACCTAAGTATTTTGTATGGCTGATTACATAAATACTTATCAGCGATATATAAGGATGCATCTGAGTTATGTTAATCTAATTATCTGGCTGAGTGAACTTCAAAATCAGACGACGAAATTGAAGTCAAGGCATTTCTTTTGAATTCAGTTTTTTTAGTTACGATTCGGTTCAAGAATTGCAGCATTTCTAGTATTGAAATAATCCACTCACTACATCCATTGGGATGACAAAATATCGAATACATTCGCAAATTCTACAGAGTCCTCGCCACAATCATTATTAGAATTTTATCTTTACCGCATCTACGAGAAACAGGAAGATAGGTGAACTTCTTTTATATTTACAATAGTTCAGTTGACTGGTAGAGAACATCTATGGATTAAAATGTAAATAAATATAGTCTTGAAGGACAGTATGCGAATTGTCCATGCTATTATAACATTCATGTTTATTTTATAGTAAGTAAAATCTCAATACAAAGCGAGGCGAGGCACTCACCCGGCGACCTTGAGGCAGATGCGTCTGGTGCCAAGGTCGACGCGCTGAAGACATACCGAATTCTTGACTCACAAGTGAAAATTATTGGATTCCTCACGTATTGTATTAAGGGTTGTTTACATCTGAAGTTCGCGTGAGGTGGGTGACGTTTGCATGAGCGTTTGAATTGACGCAAGACGAAAAATGTATAAGTCATTGTAGGTTTTTAATTGAAAGTAAAACTTGGTTTATATTGTCAAAAATATTATTGGTAAATAAATCTTTTGCAATAACTTAATACGGAATTTCAAGACCAAAAGTTTTAGAACCTGTATCAAAATAACACAATAGACGGAAAACTAGTAAGAATTTCAACAAAAAACGTCCTCGCAAGAACGGCACGTAACCCGCGCGTTTTTTATTATCATGTAAAGTATCCTTTATACACTTGAATTGAATAAAAGGTTTATCATAGCATGAAGATATGCGTATGCTATTTTAAGATACACCTACGTTTTATTTTTATTTTATGAAAATAATTTGTGCTATTCGCTTTCTCGTAAAAAGTTTAAAATAATAATAATATGTAAGAATTTTACTGAAATGTAACGATATTTTTGACTAAGTAATTAATTTCAGAACGGAATATAGTAAATTACAATTACTAAACTATCTGCCGATTAAACGGATAAATGCCTAAACATAAAGACACAAGTATTTGGATTTCGTTCTCATTCTAGTAAATTTTAAAGATCAAATTAATTTGGATATCTAATTTAAAACTAAAATAACATACCAGATTTAAAGGCTATATTGATGATGAGTATGGAATTTTCAAACAAATCGAGGAACAAAATATATCCTTAACAACATTTCTAAACTGACAAACTTGCAGAAGAAATATAAAACTGGACATTGCTCTCAAACCAGTTGTAATAAATGTCTTCGATATTCCTTCGTTAGATAACTTATTGATGTCGGAGACAGTTCAAATAAATTTTGCAAAAACACGTTTGAAATGGATAACATTTATTATTTAAGAATGCATCAACGGGACCGATGACTGGAACTTTCCAAGAAATTAAGGGGTTATCGACATTTATATTTCAATAACCCCAGAAAAGCCAATATTGATATGCAAATTAATTCGACTCTATACGCCCTTATACATAATGTTTACAAGAAACGGGAATTTATTTTGTTTCCAAGAATATACTGGCAGGTTTTTCGGTAATTAACGCTAATCAAAAGAGGACTGTGCTTTCTAGATTATCAGATGTTAGTAACATCTTAGGGTTCCCTCAGGATTAGGGATTAAAAGCACTTACTACTTTGTGCCAGAGCCGCCTTTGCCCGAGGATGCAAAGGCGAGTAACTCTCGGAGGCGGGGCCCAAAGGAGTGCAAGCAGATCATCCGTCAAAAAAAAAGGCTAGCCGGAAAAGGAGCTAACAAAAATTTTCCGCCAGATCTTTGTAAAAAAATGACATAATTTTTTATTGGCAAAGGGGTCGCGTGCTGAATATCGAGCCTCGGCGACCAATATGAGTAAAACGGTCCCGCTTAGTTGCATAATTATCCTACTTATTGCTATTATTTACATTGTATGTTTAGAATTAGTTAAGCGATACATTTGCGTCCAAATTTCGACTGAATATTCTGATTATTTATTTGTTTCACGCTCGTTTAGACGTTTTAGGTTATGAATCTGTCGACTCTAAGCGGCATTGAGACAATATAATTATGTAAATTGCACTCTACCCTTGTTTATCACTAAATAAAACACTAATTTTATTATCTTTACTTGACCTTTCAAAATAACGGTGCATAGATATATACATACTGAAGGAATCGAAAATGACCTTCGATCTCTTAATAAAATAAGATCTTTTCATTTAGTAGTGAGAGTTGCAGGCAAGCTAGTTAATTGTAATTAAAAAAGCACAAACAAAACTCATACCACGCCTATACCCCGAAAGGGTTGGCAGAGGTAGTTGGCTAGTAACTAGGGCA
>NW_023595755.1:0-5853 GCF_014839805.1 Manduca sexta | reverse complement strand
TATATATATATCACAAGCATGCATATAAGGTTCTGTTTGACCACATCCGCATCAATATTTAACCACCTTTACTTTAGCAACGACCAGATATGCTGTTACACTGAAAAACGATACCATCCTTATCAACCTTTGACGGATCGAAGGGCAAATACAGACTGTGTCCAAACTTGAAAGTATTGATAAGAACCCTTCAAGTCGGACCCTTGCATGGGTCTACGGGTCCCAATCCAAAAGGGTCGCATTGACCCATGAAACTAAGTGTGGACCTAATTAGATGTAACTTTATGATCTTTGATCTAATGTTGGTTAGAATTCTTGGTTTCTTGGCATCTTCTTAATCTTTCTAATAGCAATACGTCATGGTAATGATAAGAAATGGTAAGTAGCATTATAACAATTTAAGTGTAGATATTTATCCGAAAGAGTCATATTAAGTAACGCCACCTTATACAGGTGTGAAACTAAACCCTTAGTTGTTTAGTGAAAAATTCTAGCCTGTCAAAACAACGCCTCGAATAAGCCCGCAACGTCCAATCTACCCGCAACCCGTTGCGACACAAAACCAGTTCATAAATCATTCAAAAAACCATAAAAAAGTGTAGTATTTGTCCATTTACACAGCCTCACGTATAATTATAAAGCCAATGTCATTATCGGCCGTAAAGGGAATGTCTACAAGAAAAACGCTGAGCTGGTACTATAGATCAAATATTTGTTTAACAACGAGATTGAGGCTACGTGCTCCAGTCGCGCATCGGTGCACCGTGCAGGAAACTCCACCAATTTCGACCACAACTGTCGCTTTTGCTTCCTGATTTCTGATGACTGATGTTAATGATAATTTGTATTGTATAAGTATTTTTGTTCCACTGTTTCTTAATTTATAAGTGATTTTTTATCGGAAAAAAAGTCATAAAAAATCTTTTGTATTAGATTGGTATGTTAACAGTCGATTTACAAATTTTAACAAAATTACTTTTACATTTTTGTCATTCATATTTCTAAGAATCGGTAATATTCTATTATGATTGTATAATTTCGAGCCGTCTATTTGCCATTCGTTTATTGTATTTCGAACAATCAGAACGGTAGAAATTTGAGAAGTCAAAGAACCCTATTTTTGTCAGCTTGCGTAAGTTTCTTTTATTAAATGATGGCAGGGTCTATTTAATAACATTTATTTCGACACAACCTGTAATCAAATCGTTTATTTATAATACAAAAACCTACAATAGCATATGAACTTCAGATGAATAAATCATTACCATCAGACATATCATTACCCAAACATCCCCATTATTCCAATAACTCATCATCATTGGGTCAATCCAGGGCTGGCTGTATCATTACCGCGTTTATTTTCGCTGGGCCCGCGCGAGGGTTTGTCCAGAGGTTTGGGCAAACTAGGTAATTATCACGTCGCCTGAGGGCAAGTTCCCACGGGATGGGAAAAATTTTAAAATTACATACAAACGTGACGAAGCTCGAGGCTGTTTGTACTCTTGTTGGGAGTTTAGGGTTGTGCGTGGTGCTTGCGTGCCGTGTATTTGTTTGAGAAAACAAAGCGTGGTAAAAGAATCTGTATGCTAAGAACTATTTGGAAAGATAATGTTTGCCGTTAAAAATAAGCAGTTTCTATAACCTCTTTATCAATAGTGATATTTAAAAAGAAAACTATAATCGACTTCCTCAAACGCATCATGCAAACACTGTTTCGAAATTGCATTTCACAAAGGATAATGCAAACCACTTTTTTTTCCCCTAACCCATGATGCAAATCTAACACAACCAACCTTCATTGGAACAAATTCCGTGAAGCGGCACTAACTTACAAACAGATAGCCTTTATATACACAGTAGATTAGGCTGTAAGGTATCTGCGGTCAGCGAAGCCATAGAGAGCATACTTACCACAACGTGCATACATTGCTGGCCACCTTTGTATTTTTTAACATTAACTTAACACTCTCCATAGTTGATGAGCATTGTATAATGTTGTAAGAAAGTAGGCGATTAAGGTTCACGTTACAATATTTGCCCGGAGCACGGGATCGCGTGAGAAACTCCGGGACTGCATGGGCGTGACATCGGACTCTTACTTTTTTTTCGTTTCGAGTGTCGGTAATGGCGTTCTGTTCCGACGTGACTATGACAATGCACTTTTGGAATTGTTTGAAGAGGTGTGATACATGCAACGAATAATGAAAACGTTTTAAGTACGAATGTCGGCCTAGTGTTTGGCAGAAATGTACGTTTTAAAAGACAGATATAGAGTGCTATAAATTATTTAGGTTTCAGTGAAATTTTAGTACATTTTTTTTTATTTCGTTTTTAAATATACTGGAATATTTGCTGGTTCAGCGCTCTATATTTTTTTACATACAAAATAGACCACATGTCTGGTATCTTCATTGGCATTTGGCACTGTCAAACATAAAAAAATCATTTTTTGTCCGTAACAAGACACATGTTCGCATTGTTCCGTGGGTTATTGCCCATCGATACAAAAGAGTCCATTGCGTTTAGAACTGCATTGTTATTTCGTCATGTTCATTTCGCGCCAATTTGTTTCGCATTTATGGTATTTCTTTTGAATAAATGTCACCCGATACCCGTTTTTCGGGGAAGTTGGCATTTAAGTTTGCACTGCAGAATTGATTGTGTTCGCTTGCTATTAAAAAGACATTAGATCCGTTATGTTGGCACGGTGCTCCTTTGAATCCACGACTGAATGTTTAGACGAAGAATATACTTGTATTTGCACCGGCTCGTACCGTTTGCCGAATTAGTGATTTATGTAAATTAACGGAATAGCTTTGCCGTATGAATGGATTAGTTACATTTACATTTCTAATTGTGAATTTGATTGCGCTTGGAAAGGATTGTTGCTTATTTGTTATTTTTGGGCGTTATCGCGGCTGCCAGAAATCTCCTTGCTGGTTATTACTTTGACGATGAAAATTTAATTTCAGTGACTAAAATATTATCGAAATGCTCGTTGGATATGCGAACATTTTCTGATAGCTTTGGGATATTGATATGAATTGGATACTCTTGCCAATCAAAAAGCAATTAAAAGAAAGCACTCAATTTAGCTTAATGGTACCTATAGGTATATAATTTTTTTTTACAACTTCTACTGAAAAATCTTCATTTCGTTAAATGCAAATGTGTGGGTAGATTCGCATAAAATATCCATTTAACTATAGTCCAATTACAGTTTGTAGTAGATACGGTAGTAAATAAAAATCGAACAAAACGGGAACCGAACGGGAAACATCCATGATCCAATTAACATATTTCATTTTATACATACATCCAATAAACCCGCAGGTCTGCTATATTGTTTCCGAGCATGCTCTGTTGAATAAAACATAATATTTTTATTGTATGTTTGCGACGGTCGATGCATATTTTTTTACCAAAAAACCAATAGAGTGGAGAGTCGAATGTGCATCTACATTTTTATTGCCGCTCCACTTTATTTTGTGGAATGAAATGAAAGAAAGTACTTTCATTGTTATTGAATGATTACAAATATTTTGATGTTAGCATATTCGAGGCACTAGAATAACAAAAATTGGGCGGTGAACATTTTTAGGGCAAATATATATACATGTCGGGACGAACATCACAATTATCGGTGGGTGTATGATGCCATCTTTGCATAGCATGTGGTCTTACCATTGCTAATAAAAGCAACGAAACAGAATATTCTGTGGATGTACTATTTAATAACAATCATCACTTCTGGTTGTACAAAACAATATCAGACAGGAGTGTTCGGGACTCCAGTCTATGTATGTACTTCCATCATAACATTATCATAGTGTATTTCTCAATACGAGTATTTACTCCATTGCCGTTCTAATACGCCCGCCATATTCTTTTATATAGGCATTCCATATTCAAACTTGGCAGTTTGAATATGGAATGCTTTGTTTAATGGCTTAAAAGCAAACACCACAATGTACGGAGGTTGCAACTCAAAACATGAATACTCCTTGCACATAATAAAAACCACCCTCAGTAAAGAAGAACTATAATCCTTAATTGTTTCCACCCGGTGACTCGGTATTCAATATGATAGTGCGCAGACCCCACTCGGGGCAACCTCGCCTCTATTACAAATTAATAAACAATATCTCGCATTAGGAAGACAGTAATTAGCGATATACCCATTTATTTGACATAAATTATACTATGAGACTTTTAAATTAAGCGGCTTATGATTCTCAAACATCCTTCAAAAACCTATGTGTGTTTCATACGTGGTACATAGCATAAGAAGTTATTAACAATACTATCTTCCAACACGCAGTGTACTAAATGTAGGTTATTGATTCGAATACCCAAGCCGAGAGGAGACGCGATTGCCAGTCATAACAGACTTATAAAATATTACACAACTGTTATGATTATTGACTTTCGGAAAGTGTATCTTGCGCGAAATCTACTGACAAAAATTCGATTTACTAAAATCATATTTCGCGTAGGCAAAGCAGCTGTATGTAAAACTCCAAACTATTCTCGGGGTTAAGACATGCTGGTGCTCTCAAAGGCTTTGTAGTCAGTTTCTACAATGGAACGTGGAGCTATCCTCTGGCGCGAAAGACTGTTTCGCCGAGATTTTAGTCAGTCCCGCTCGACTAGCTTTGCCGAGAGCTAGAGCCCGGATATCCTGAGTTCACGGGATATGTGAACATTTCCCTGCTCACATAAGTTACAAAATAATGGGTTTTTGTATTGAATATATTTTAAAATGTAGAGTTATGAGGTTTTTTGAATTTTCTGTAAGTGTATTAGCTTTTATTTTTGCGTTAATATCATGAATTTAGGATTCTATGAGTGTAAATGTCAAAATTTAGTCAAATTAATAAAAATAGAAGTATTTATCAACATATTATTTTGGCCTATGTATTTAATTTTCCACATTAAAATGGTGGAATTTGACATTATTTATGTTTATTATTAATTTTTGCACTTTGCAAAAACATGAACTTTACATATAGTTATATCAGACAGTTTGTTAGTGCACGCCAAGCTCGGCTTTAAAATGTTTCCGTGTAAACTTCGCATGCGACCGGAACTTTACCGGGATGTGTTAGGCAAAGTTCACACAGAAGTATGTTACGTCATAAGGTTCTTCTTACTTTAAGCCATCGTCGATCACGACAGCCCATTAACCTGGCGTGTTAGACTCAACACTAAGTAGTAAGGTTAATTTTTAAGTCGTTATGCACCCGCTTGACACAGTTTCAAACCGTTGCCCCTTAATAATCTCGGCTGGTTACTTTAAGTGGTGGAAACATACGCTCTTGGCCAACGAACTGTATTTACTACTTTGTAGCCCTCGCTGTTGGCTTTGATCGTTTTCCGAAATATAAGTACTAAATTAAATAGTCGAGGATGGATGATGGTAGATTGACAAAGAGGATATATTAGGTGAATGTGGAGAGCCGACTGCACCGAACCTTGGAATGTCAGATTACTGGCATGTTTAGTAAAGAGCAGGACAATAGTATCCTGAATTGGTGGGAATACCTAAGATTGTAGAAAGTGGAAGAAGCGAAAGTGTGTCAAAATCGAGCACAGTAGCAATCCATAGTCTCTCTGCCTCCTTTTAGCTTTTATTTGTGAAAGAATTTTCAAAATCAATATTGTAGTTCTAAATAATATATTTTTTACAAACTCAGAAACCCTGCTTCTTAGAATATTAGTGTATACGGTGAAACGATTATTATGAAATACAATTTATAAGGTATTTTTTCCTGTAACACTATGAAGAAGATGAACAAATTGTAAGTGCACTTGTTGCGTTTCTGTCTTCCCTTTCGGAGACGAGGATAAGCC
>NW_023595754.1:0-42608 GCF_014839805.1 Manduca sexta | reverse complement strand
ACGATGTGCTGAGGCTGCTCGTGGCGTCATCGCACTAGCAATCCGATTATTATTCGGCTAACTAACTATATATTATTCATGAGGATTAATCTGTCATAAAAATATCGTAAAGAATCGATCAAAATGGAATTATGGTGTACAACATGCACTAGAAAGGAGGTTACGATGAACTTGTAACTAGCTCGTTTGAACGACACGAAAATGTGAGTCACACGCCGCAAGTCATTGCTTGCTTGTTTGCTTGTCGAATTTCAAATCTACTTAATATGAAATAATATTCAAATTTTATTATTTCGTATCTCGTGTCATAAATGAGGTTTTATAAATATTTAGAATTATTACTCGATAAAAAAAAAACTAGATATTTTTTCAATTTTCGAATTTAAAATGTCCAATTCATAAGGATTCATTTTGTTTATAAAAAGTTGCGTTCCACTCCTTATTGTGTCGCACTGTAACGACTTTCTTAACTCCACCTTAACAAAAATGTCGAGAGAATTTTCTAGAAATAACAACTATTTTCAGTTATCACGAGTCAATAGTTGTGATAACTTTTAATTGGCCACACGTTAATAGACCACGGAGCTATCGAAAGCGTGTAATTAGCGATATAATTCTGCGTGTTAGTACGTTTATAGAACGTTCAATGGTCTCTTTGATTCTGGGTTTAAATTGAATTAACGTAATTGACTCATGGGAGTCGTAGACCTTTTCTACAATGAATTTGTTGGATCCTCGTCGGACGATCAAACGGGATATGCTGCTCATTAATGTAATGATTATATTTCAGTTTTTAATTCGACGGAGTCATTTGTTTTTTTTTTTATTTATTTATTACGGCTCTGAAAACAAGTCCATTAGGCCCAAGGAGTAATTTGACAGTTGAAGTGTTGCCAGAGATAAAGGGTTATTTAACAATTATGAGGCAATTGTCCATTTTGCAACTTTTACAAGTTTATTGTAAACTAATAATATAAATTAATTAAAGATGCACCTCCACCGTGGTGCCGCGCAATATTATTAACGAGTAAAAATGTCACGCACTGGCATTCGATAAAATGAACAAATTGAACTGATTTCACAGAATGAAAGAATGGTATTTGTACGTGTGAACCTAATTATATATATAAATATAAGTCTTTTGGTGGTATTCAATGATTAAAGAGTATAGAGGATGGGTAATATGGTCACGTGACATGCGGCACATTTAATGCATAAAATGGCGCCGACTCCGCCCCTTACAATAGTGATATGCTAGTACCGAAAATTTTGTATCGACATCGAAGAATTAAAAGAGAGACAAACAAGCCCAAAAAGATCAAATACGAAAAGGGTTAGGTTCTACCATAATATAAATATAACAAACCATAATATAAACAAACAAACTGAAACTGATTTATAAGTAACAATTGTTAAAGAAAGCAGTACCTGTTGTGACAAACATCCAGTTGTGTTTGATCTATATTTGTATGTTGCACTATTCCTTGCTAAAAATTTAAGTTACAGATTAACATATTTACTTAATACATGATAAATGGAATAAGATAGCGTAGTCAGCAATTATTTGGTTGGTTTTATTTTATTTTATTATTATGCTCTTTGATCGAGAAACATAACCATGTTTCAGCAAACTAAAATCAATGAGCGTAAAGATGGTGGTTAAGATAATCAATTATAATAATTATTTGCAATAACAACAATATGATTATGTATCTATTTCCGTGCATGCAAAGGTTGCTCGAAACATAAGACCGCCAATTGTAAAATATATCTTACATTTCATCTTTATGTTGTTTCTTTTATGTTTATCTATTCTTTTATGTAACAATTCTAATTTTATTCATAGCAATATATTAAAGTAATATTACTATTAGGTGAAGTATAATAATCATTACTATTTTACTTATCGGGAATATTGTTGGAAAACAGTTATCTTTACTCGCGTTAATTAAACGTGTGGTTTATGCATATCTTCTCAAAATGTAAAGAAATATGTATTTGGTGTAGGATTCCAATCACGTCGCTCAATATTCTCAATTCATTTTGCCTTGGTTTTAAATTTTTGGTTATCTTAAAAATATTCTAATTTCACTTAGTTTGTCGTTCTGGATAATACAATATTGATGTGTGCTCTAACATTCTTTCAAAGACAAAACCGTAACTGATAAACGGGCGTCTGTTAAAATATCGATATCAATAATTTCTAAACAAATCCACCCACCCATCCCTAAGCTCGTGTGTAAACAAACATAATGATTTTAATGTGTATAAATCACGCCTAAAAGGGTCCAAAGCTTAACAAACCAGATCCACATATCATTTTAATTGATAAAACAAATCCAAAAAGTAAATATACAAAGATATTTGCTAATTTTCGGTAAAACAGTTACTAACCTATGAAAAGATATTTCGGGGTCTTTCTTGCGTGAATTCGATTTGCATCCTTTCACACAACACTGAGTCATTTTCGAAACTTAACAAATACACTAATAAACACACTGAACAATTGAGAATATGATTATATTACTTTAAATTCAATATTTATGAAGATTTGTTTTCATCGTCTGACACTACATGTACTTGCTGACTCGCCTGCAACAAATGGCGTTTCTGCCGCAAGGCGGTCCCAGTGTGTTGAAGTAAACGAAATAGTCCCATATGCGAAGAAATCAATTATTTTTGTCTTTTTTTGTTGCGTTCCAAGTAAGCTTTGAGTAAAAGAGATAGACATATATATTGACAATTCTGCGTCGATTTGCCTAACATAAAATTAACTTATTCATATAGCTAATTTTTGAGGCCTGTCCTCTTTATATTTAGTCATTGGTGGTATTCATATCATTGTTGTTATATTGTCAAATATACAAGCGAGCAATAACTAGTTGATAATTATGGTAAAATGTGCATGATTTTTGTCTATACAGAATGAACCACTTTTCCGTTCTTGTCAGTCCTACAACCATAAATACTCGCACACTACACTCAATTTAACAACACAAACATCGATAAATAAAGAGATTTTGCAAAAGGTTTCCTCTTTATAAACACAATACCCATGCTTGACTACACACAATTACTTTATATGGCTTCTTTTGTCGTATCCAAAATAGTTACTTCTTTCGGACAAAGACAAAATCAGTCTTATGTCCTGGGAGTCTAATTCTGATTTAATAGACATTTCTGTATAATAGATATAAAGGAAAAATCACACACACACACACTTTTATCCCTGAAAGGGTAGGCAGAAGCATCTATTGCATCCACTTTTCCCATGATGTGATAGGTGGCGAGCCTATCGCCATAGGGGCCCAAATTTTAGACTTCGAATTGATGCTGAACAGAAAACTCTCATTATGTGCCAATACAGGATTCAAACCCAAGACCTCAGAGCCGTAGTCGCACCGCGATCGCAATACAGTCGAGGCCAATGATTTTTAACTTTTTACTAAAATGTCATTGAGACTGGTAGTAGACTGAGTAGGTCTCTCATATGTGGGAGTCCGCATCGGTAGGTACCACCGCAATATCTATTTTTGCCGCCAAGCAGCAGTGTGTCACTGTTGTGTTCCAGTTTGAAGAACATTGTAGCTAGTGTAACTACTGGACATATACTTAACATCTCATGTCTCAGGATGGCGAGCGCAGCAGAACACCAAACAATACTTTGTAATTCAATGTTTTGGATGGTGTTTCTGCTGTTTATGGGCGGTCGTATCGCTTACCATCAGTAAGCATGTCTCGTCATTCAAAGGTAAAAAAAAAATGTCAAGGCAGTCACTTTGCCGTGGATTATAACTTTGTCAAAGATCACTTTACATATCTTCTAGTATATTGAGTAGTCACCCGTAAACACGTGTATGCGTGCATTTCATAAATATTTTACCTTTTGAAAATGCACAATACTTTTATGAATGCTCGACCGAACACAATTCCTTTAGCTTTATGCAGTATATGGGGCATGAGAATGCTCTTTGTCAAACGTTCGTCACGTTTTGATTTTTTCGTTGAACTGAACAAAACTGTTTTTGCCTCGTTACTAAATCTCTCAAAGAGTCTAGTGTGGAGTTCCTTTGCCAATTAGATCGCGCAGTCACTTTGAACAGACACGTATTCAAGTAATACAACTACTTATTCGTTTGTAGATACCCTTGAATGTAAACCTTATTTATCTATGTTTTAATACGTAATGAAAAAACTTGACTGCCTCGGTGGCGTAGTTGTACTGCATGCGCGGTAGGACAGCGCTTTAAAATCCTGGGTTCGAATCCTGGGTCAGGAAAAGTGATATTTGGGTTTTACTGTTCAGTATCAGCCCGGAGTCTGGAATATGTGCCCGATATGGCGATAGGCTCGCCCCCTATCACATCATGGGACGGAACACCCTTGGCGAAAAGTGGGTGCCCTGGTTGCGCCTCTGCTTACCGTTCGGGGATAAATGTGTGATGTTGTGTGTGTGTGTGTGTGTGAGTGTGTGAAAAAACTTCGTACTCGTTTTTAAGTATATTGTGCGGAGGAGTGTGATATTTGGCATAATTAAAGTTGGTCTAAAAGCCTAATCCCTCTCGGTAGTAGAGGAGGTCCGAGCCTGGCCACGGGGCTTCTCTACGTGCAGCCATGTAGTACATACTATAAATTATAACGTTCATATAGAGAAGTATAGAAAACTAAAATGTAACATACAAATGTTAAATAGGTCGAAATTGGACCCCTTGGATCACTCATAAATAGTAATTTCTTGATTTGTTATTTTGTCAAAAGGAAAATAATGGAATTATGAATGTCTAGATAGATATGACTATTTTTAGCGGTTCTTAAAATCCTTCTCATTTTATTTTTATTTGCTAGGTCTGTCATGTTAGGTTTTAGATGATAAAAGAAGAGGCCTTAAAGCCGTGTCTCCTTCCGAGTAGACGAAAATAGCATAGATTCTAAATACATTGGGAGGTATTAGCAGTCTAAAAATGCTCTGTCAGCCAGCAATTATGTTCTTAATAACCAAATTAACACCTCAATATATAAATATTTATTCATATCATAAATCATCACTCTTTGTATACAGTAAGTGGATTTGCAAAGCTAATGAGCACAAATACAACTTTTTATACGGCTAACAATGCTCGTGAAAATTTTTCAAACTAATATTCCCATTATTCGTAATAAACGGAACAGGCATGGTGCAAAGTTAACTCTTCAACTATCATTTCACCATCCATAATTAAAAGTAAACTAGATTGGAAGTTTTGTACAATTAAAGTTTCCTTGTCATTAGAGTTTAAATTATGGATTGAAATTAAACTAATTTTCGGATTCTATCGCGGTGCTAGTATTTTATTTTCTCCCGACGTTTCGAAGACTTTGCAGCCTTCATGGTCACGGGGGGGACTGAGGTGTTGTTCATCCGTAAAGTCAAAGTTACAATATCTACCTACATTTTACAATTATACAACATTTTAAATTTTTAAATTTTAGCTGTTGGTGGTCCGATCTACGCAGAATGAGCTCACAGTGTCTTGAAGTCTGGCAGCCGGTCTTTTGGGTTCCGATTTAATTAAATGTAGAACTGGATCCCAGGCTTGTGCAAGCTTCCAACCATCTTCCCTATTGAAATTAGGATGTTTTTTAATTTCAATAGCCTCGCGAATCATCCTAGGCAGGAATCGGTGTTCTTTGGCGAGGATTTGTGGCTTGTCTAGTCGCAGATAATGATTGGCGCCTCCCTCAGAGTGTTCAGCGACTGCAGACTTCGTCGAGCGTCGGTGTTTCACGTCAGCTATATGTTCTTTTACGCGGGTCCCTATATTTCTTTTTGTTTGCCCGATATAAGAGAGGCCACAGTTGCAATCTATTTTGTATACTCCCGGTTCTTGTAGAGGTATGTGACACTTGACAGGTGGTAAAATTGACTAATCTTCTTAGGGCGTGCTTAAAATAAGTTTTTATGGAAGCACGCTTCAGGATGTAGCCAATCTTGTCGGTGACTCCTCTTACATATGGTAATACAACCGGAACACGTTCAACTGTGGCTGGTTTCACTCGGTTTCTGTGACGGCGGCGTGGAATTTGGAGCTTGTTGTCTCGCAGTACTTGCTTGACATGTTGCAGCTCAGCGGCCAGGTGTTTCTCGTCACAGATTCCTTGTGCTCTCTGAAACAAAGATTTGCCCACGGTAGCTAACTGTTTTGGGTGGTGATGAGATTCACCGTTCAGATATTTATCAGTATGGGTCTG
Organism: Manduca sexta; assembly: GCF_014839805.1. Classification (NCBI taxonomy): domain Eukaryota; kingdom Metazoa; phylum Arthropoda; class Insecta; order Lepidoptera; family Sphingidae; genus Manduca; species Manduca sexta. Next base: position 36,380 of record NW_023595754.1, on the reverse strand, counting down.
TTTCCGATATACAGTATGACTTAAGGTCTGATTAGGATTACGGATGATTAAAACATCTAAGAAAGCAAGAGATTTATTGTGTTCTAACTCCATAGTAAATTGGATTTTATTGTTGATGGAGTTAAGGTGATTTAAAAATGCAGTTACTTTATCAGATGGTAAAATTGTGAAAGTATCGTCTCACGTACCGTTTATAAAACCTTGGAGTGACCGGGCTGTACTCAGGGCTGTCTCCTCGAAGTCCTCCATAAATATATCGGCGACTACCGGAGATACAGGGGAGCCCATCGCTACCCCCTCAACTTGTACATAGAACTGATTATTCCACAACATATAGCCAGATGTAAGGCAATGTTGGAGTAGTTCTGCATATTCCACAGGAATGTTATTCTCTGCTAACTTCTTAGATACAATTCTGATGCAATCTTGTACTGGTAAGCTCGTAAAGAGAGACTGGACATCAAAACTGACCATAGTTTCATTGTCAGCTAATTTTAGGTCTTTAATATCGCTGACAAATTGGTATGAATCCTTCACAGACGCTCTAGTGTTTCCTCTAAGTGGTGAAAGCACTTTTGCTACGTGCTGAGCCAATCTGTAGGTTGGTGTGTCGATTTGACTCACTATGGGACGTAGCGGAGCATTTAATTTGTGTATTTTCGGCAACCCATACAGTTTAGGCGGTTTTGCACACGAAGGAACGAGCAAGTTTACGTCAAGATTTAACTTATCGGAGTAATCTTTTATTAAAGAGCTAGTAGCCTTTAATACTTTAGTAGTCGGGTCTGATTTGACTATTTTATACGTACTTACATCCGATAAAAGTTGTTCCATTTTATTATTGTAGTCTGACGTATCCATTACTACTGTCGCATTTCCTTTATCTGCACGGAGAATGGTAAGGTCCTTCATCGATCGCAAGTTCTTTAAAGCGATATATTCGTGTTTTGGAAGATTTGGTTTCGGCACTTTCTTTTGACGCAAAATTGACGAAATGTCTTGGCGTATCGCCTCCGAATCTTCCTGTTTCAAGTTATTTTTGAAGAGACTATTCTCAACATTGCAAATAATGTCTTCATACGGTATCCTTCGTGGAGTAACAGCAAAATTTAAGCCTTTCGATAAAACCTGAATTGTGTTTTCGTCCAATGTTTGTTTTGACAGATTTATTACTGCGCGTTGTCCATGGTTTGCGCGGGAGTGTATCTTATCTATGGTCGCGCACGTTCCATTCCTACACTCGGTGTTTTTAAGATTATCGACATTTAATTTTGATAGTAATTTGTTGTATTTTATTATATGTTTATTTTTGCATTCATTATATTTTGAGGTTTCGCGCTTATTTAAGGTCTCGATGCAATTTTTAAAATCAAATGCTGATAACTCTGTCTTCAATTCATTGGATATAATCTCAACACAATTATTTATGTACTGGAGGTCGGATCGTGTTTCGTGTATGGTAGCTCGTAACAGTTTTGTACTCGCCTGGTTAAGAATTTTAGCGCTCCCTCGTATGTATTTCTTAGGTGATAGCTTGACACACGTAGGGATGAGATTGTGGTCACGACATCTCTTCAAGAAATTCAATGATGTGCAGAATCTTGCGCGCTTGGTTTTCAAATTCTCCAACCGGCGTATTTTGTTGGCAAGTTCCAGTCCGTACTGGTTTGCATAATGATTTCTTATGTTTACGCGAATGTTAGACATTGAAATTAAACTAATTTTCGGATTCTATCGCGGTGCTAGTATTTTTAGCTTTTGCTAGCCATGAAGGCTGCAAAGTCTTCGAAACGTCGGGAGAAAATAAAATACTAGCACCGCGATAGAATCCGAAAATTAGTTTAATTTCAATGTCTAACATTCGCGTAAACATAAGAAATCATTATTTAAATTATGGGTTAATATAAGCCATTTAGCATTGTTTAAAATAATGGTCAATCTAGACATTTAGTAAAGTTTGAATTAAAGTTTATAATTAGACAGTAACGTTAAAAATAATATTCTAATTAATATTTTTAAAATTAAGTAGTGAACCGAACATAATTGTTTTTGTAGCTTAACTTATTAAAGTATTAATAAATTTTACCGCAGATTTAAAAATACAAAACAAAAATCAAGTTCTTTCATATATTTTTGCCACATTTACTACACGTATGACAACTTTAAGATCTCAATAGCAGAGTCCCTGCATCTCTAATGAAGCCAAAGGTCTCGTTTTTGCTATAGGAATCTACGGGGCACAAGAAATCCTATGTTTGTTACATGTATATTTAATTTTTTCTTGGAGTTCTTCGGTGTTGTACTGGAACACTCTGCCATATATTATTCATGTTTTGCATGTAGCGGAGGTATCACGCAACGACGCTGTTTGACCCTCCTTTTAGATAGCTCTAGTATTTTGAAGATGCATTTTATCAACACTAAGGTACTCTTGATGCATATTTATAAGGATGACCTATTTTGATCAAGTATTTTTCACTTTTTTGACAGCCTCGGTGGCGTACTTGTATTGCGAGCATGATACAACATCACATCGACGATTGTCATGCCAGTCCATTTCACCTTTTATGTAATTTAGTGCTTAAGTATTGTTTATAATGATTGTGTTCTGTGCTCATATCTTTTGATAAATAAAAAAAAGAAGATACTTTGAGCAAACCGGCGCGGTAACTGTATTGAAGCTATTTATTCGAAATTAATAATACGTATAAAAAAATACGTGATATTTCTATAATATGTTATCTTATGTTTGGTAGTTTACTATTTTCGGAAAGACCTAAAATTTATTTTTTAAAGCAATTATTTATAAATCTTTTCACATTACTGCCCGCAATTGTGTGCCGTAAATGTATGGAAGGAATGCTCAAGGCTATTGGCTCGGGGGAAGACTTTAATGCTGACTACTATGATGATGTATTCGACGAAGCGAAGCTTAGTCCGTTTTTCAAAAGTTAAAAATATATTAGTTGTTAACGTTTATAAAACATTGAATCACTTTATTTGTTCTATTACATGACTGTCTCCAAAAAAAAACAATATTGCGCTTCCTAATAAAATAACGACCTATTCCAAAATTGTTAATTTGTTATTTAGTCGACCAAAATCTGATTTCTGTTTGCGACCTTTTTTATTTTTCCTTTTTCCATGGTATAGCTTTAATTTTTAACTTATCTTTAACAATTTCTATTTTATAGTAACTTAAAAAAAAGGTTGTAAACAGAAATTAGTTTTTTGTCGATGTCCACAAATTAACAATTTTGGAATAGGTCATTCATTGTTTTATTAACAGAGCGATTGTATTACGGATCTTCTAGTCAACTCTTTACGTTGGTTTTTCGATTTGCTTCGATCAGAATTGAAACTGTTCCATAGTCTCATAATGCCTATTACACTAGAAACAATATAAAAAACTATATAGAGTAACCAGACTAAACTATCCAAGTAGACTAACGTACGGAATCTTACCTAGAATGGTCTATTCATCAATTGAACGAACACAAAGTGACGTTGATCAAAGGCTTATCAACTAACCTGCAAACCAAAGGATGCTATTAAATTATTTTATGCTCTCGCCTGTCATAAAGGCCGGGATGTGAGTGAATACGTTTTTCCTTTTTTGCGTAGTCCATTGATTGGTCTGCGTGATTCACAAGCTTTTAAGAGCTCCGCTGCCTTTTCACGCGCTTAAACGGCCTAACTGACCTCGACGGATATTTTTTAGCGTAGTTCTGCTTGGTTTTATGTTTTTGCGGATATTTTTCTGTGAAATTGTGGTTACGTAAATGTTGGACACGTATTTGGGACATCACATCGCTGTTTTGTAGAAGGGGTTAATTGTTTTTTCAAAAATAGTCTTTTTTCACCGGTTTGGATTTACCCGCAAAGTTGGTTATGTATACATAAACATATCTACTGAAAATTCCATCTGTCAGCTCATAAAAAAAAAAAACAGTAAGCTATAAACTTTAACCATTTATTTCTCTACACACACATAAATACACCAAAAAAATGAATCAGACAATTTGTTGTTAGTTTAATTAAAACTTTAGGCGCTGTATTCAACCATAGTCTTCGGGACCACGGCGCGGCGTAATGTATTTACATACTTAAATATGGTTTACGTCGGCTAGCAAATGAGGCTGTGACGATCTATCAAATCTCAATGGGCCAGCGTGGAATATGGTCTCAACACTTTGATACATGGAGGAAGATTTTTCTGTAGACATTTATAGTTTTACTACATATTGCCCACGGTTCGATCTGCATGAAATAGTTTATTCCGAGATACAACGTAGCCAGAAAAAAAAAACCAAGTCGATTTTCCTGAGATTAGAGCGTTCTAACAAACAAAGTAACTCCTCAGCTTTTTATATTGGTATAGATATGCTAGTAAATAGTTGAAGCCAATAGAAATTTCACTAGAGTCTTAAACTACGACTTTTTTACTTCGTTATATTTTAAAACATTTATTGTCTCACCTTTATGAAAACAATCGCGGTAAACAATAATCAACTCTTTTAAAGTCGAACTTAAGTGAAAGTTTGCATAAACACCTCATAAGACAATACTCGTTCTTACAATTGAACACTCAACAGTTTGTCGTGTAACTTCAGCATTATTTCATTTAACACAGTGCCAAAGCGTAGTTTCCGCGTAAAGTTTTCCTATTAAACTTCTTGTCAAAACTTATTGATATATTTACGGAGTTGAAATTAGTTGAGGACACGTGTCATCGATGGCTTAACGTGACGCAAACTCTAATTATTTACGGGCCAAATATATCACGTCGATGTCAACCTGATTTTGCGGCTCAAGTCGATGTAGTTGGGTTGTTGGTAATGATGGTCTAGGAAGCAATTCAATAGAAGTGACTACATTAATGAATTAAAATAACTTGTACGTGATTATAATCATTGTGTAGCCTTTTCTCATGGTGGCCGTATTTTTTTTTAACTTCCTTACCTCGGACTTTTATAAATAAAGGCCCAGAAAACAAAGAAAACGCTTTTCGGCTTCGAAATGTGTATGGTAATATTTTTATGTGGAATCTATTAACGTCGATTTCCTTTTAATCTTTACCGGATTAATGATTGAATATGTGTTTTGTCCATAATTAATTAAAACCGTGTGTATTTTAATTCCCGCATTTCAACATAATTAAAACGATTTAATTTAAATAACCTCGGCGGAGCGTGAAGTGTAATCAACCGGTACCATACATTTTAATAAAGCATTTACTGATAAACGAAAAAAAAAATTAAACATCGCATGCCTAATTATCAAATAGCTGGCATAGATTACGCCGCATAGTAAGCCACAGTATTAGGCCAATTTGTCCAAATTAGGGTCGGACCACACAGGTTTGACACGGAGCATCATAATAGTGCTAGTGTCATGCAGAAACGGTAATACGATGTTCGTGACTGTACATTTTAATATTCGTCGGTCGTCTCGGAGACGCGTTGCTATGTCCTGATACATCGATGCGACGGTTACTATAGGGTACAAACTATGATATTGAAACGATAGAATGGGGGCCAGTGTTCCTATTTTATATGGCGTTCTTTGTTAGTACGTTTAAAGATAAAATTATCGATACTTAAGTTTAGTAAAAATAATTTGAACAAATTAACTAGTTTATACAATATCTTTATATTAATACGTGATGGAAAATAATTAAAACCCTATTTAAGCATATTGCGCGCACGGAATGTGAGGTATTTAATAATAGTTCATGTAGAGGAATGCAGAAAAAAACTATAATTATGTGATAAATATATACTGAATTCGACGAAATTTCGACCACTAGACGACCACTGGTTAAATTATAATTGTAACTTTCTCATATCATGTCGATTCATAATATTTTTATCTTTACTTTAAGAATGCTTGTCATTGTGTCAATGTCTTCGCTTACATCTGGTTCAGGAACTTTCCTGCGTATTAACGTGATTCAACAACTTTCCGTTTCGCAGCCAGTTAGTTCGCTGAAGATACCTCAGTGTCACAAAAGTGAAATTGAATAAACAAAAAACAAGAACTCCGCACCACTACGTGCCTCACACGAATGATAAAAACTAAACAATGCACCAAAGGTTTAATATATTTAATACCGACTCAAGTCAAAGGGACAAAACTGCAATAACGTCTGCCGTGACATCTATTCAATCGAAATCGTCCCCTCGTATGTCGTCGCCTTTATTTTAAGCTGTATATTGCTTTTCATTTCTCCCCCGACCGCTTTGGAATAAAGGTCTGTCTGTTACGCGGCTCTCGAGCACATTAGCGATGTTAACACGATAGTCGTTTCATAATCGATCTTTTAATGAATGTCTCGCTGAATGGGAACGTTCTGTTTCGTCCGAAATGAATTATGTAGGCTTGTTCGTATGTCTGTCATTACACGGATTAACCATATTCAAATGAATGGGTCGGAAACATGCGGGCAGATACAGCGATGGGTTTCGCGAGTCATTTCACTCAAAAGGGATCTTTGTCTTTTGCATCGTCCGCGTTTTGATGTATTTTGAATATAAAAACGTAACGAAGTGGGATTTGGTTGAAATGCTTTTTTGACGCATATATTTTTTTCTATGTATGTTTTTGATGTTTTGTTCGACGCCACTTGCTTTTTGGGCTTTGAATTGAAATCTATAGATTTATAAACTGATTGTGCAATTTTAGATAAGTTTTTTTTAGAAGAAGTTAGGTGAATTGATAGACTGAAGCTAAAATCACTTAGAATTGAATTCTATATAACCTCCCCCTTTTTTTGAAGTCGGTTAAAAAACAAGGAAATTGACGCAACAGTCTAATCTTATATATTAAATGTGACAATAAACAAAAATATTTAGAGAATGTAATACACAGGAAAAATACTATTTTAGCCTATGTTTTCGTTGATTGTGGTTCATACAGTTATATACATGCATGTTTGAAAATTCGAATATCTCTAATAAATCAAACTGTTCTCCAAACCCAATTCGGTCCCAATTGTTTCAAGCGGTCCAATATATGGACGAATGAAAACACTAAAAAATACGGTCGATATAAAAAATATTTATCCCGCGCCGAACGAATTGGGAGTTTAGACAAATCAAAAAAACATCGACAACTTCGACAGTCGGGGTGCCAAATTAAGCTTTTTGTTGAATAGGTCTTATCCTGATGAGGCATGGTTCAAATTTGTCCCACAACTAAAGATCTGTAAAGGCCTGATTGTTTTCCTGTTACTGAAAAAACACTGGGACTAAACTTATTTTGTCTCTTGCAGGCCCAAAGTTACATATAAATAAGAATACATTTAAATTTCAAGCATAGGTTACCGGCAAAAGTTTGGACGTTTGAGTGGGCATGTTTCGTACGTAATGGTTATCTACTTTGAAAGTTAAATTAGATAAAAACATCTGTTTTATGCATAAGTCTATGGTTTATTATGGATCTTTTTAATTTATTTGAAATATTTAACTCATCTCAACATTATACGAGCTTTCCATTAATTGTCAAAAATATTTCTTCATTGTCAGTCATACTATGTACACTTATAGCTTCTTATCTGTACATTACGAAGAGCTAAAGTGTGATGAGTTGAGATGTCGGGAATAATCTGTGTCACTGCTGATCCGATTCTGAAAATTCTATCTCTAATAGGAATCTACAGCATCCATCACCACTAAAAGCTTTTCCTGCAAGTGGTCAGATGTCAGTTGAAAAGCTTTTAGTAAAAAGTGCATACATACAGGTGAATCCATGAGCAAAAGCTAGCTATAAATATCTTTTGATTCATATGCTGATGCTTTCATCCATTCCATCCTTTCATATCAAAAATGATCTATTTTCGTGACATCGATATTAATAACGAATACCATGACAGCTTATGGATTATGAATGGAGCAAATAGATTCCATGTACATCCCTCTTAAACGTAGTGGGGGAGTCCCGCTGCGCATTTCAAGATCGGGATTAAATTCTAATATGGCTTTAACCTTTTCATTGTACGCTGACATCAAAGGCCATCGATATAAGTTTGTGTATCGGCTTTGAAATTATTCTTTGTTAAATGAAAATTTCATAAAACTGGTAGTCGAATGCCTTTATTAGATTTCTTTAGATTATATTCTACCATAATAAATATATTCTTTATCGGGCTGCTTTTAAAGAAATTAAAGGTAGTTTTAATAGTACGTGAATATATTGTTTTGGGTATTTTAGTATATAACATTTATATGTTTTTAAAGCCTATATCTACTTAAGTTTCACTGAACATTTTGGTAAACATCGAAATCAGTTCAAAAGTCCTCATGACCCGCGCATTAATTTACAGAATAAACATGCTATGTTATATAAATATACACTATACTGTATGGTTTTGTATATATATTGGAACAATATAATATACAATGCCGAACGGCTTTGCATAGTTGTGCAGGCCACAGCTGCCAGATTCGGCAGCGCTCTCAAATCTGAAACACAATCGTAGTTATCGGTCACTTTTCAACCATTCACTCCCATTTGCCTCGAAAAACCTTTACTTTTTTATTTTCCAGCCAGCTTTTAACAGTGGCTATAAAATATATTTTTAAATAACGAAAGCGGTCGAGTCTTTTGATAATTGTCACATTATTATTGAGTTTAATAATGTTACGGATAAAGGAGCCTGACTAAGGGACTGCCTCGGTGGCGTAGTTGTATTGCACGTCCGGTACAATAGCGCTCTGAGGTCCTGGGTTCGAATCCCGGGTCGGGCAAAGTGATATTTGGGTTTTTCTGCTCAGTATCAACCCGGAGTCTGGAATTTGTGCCTGATATGGCGATAGGCTCGCCCCCTATCACATCATGGGACGGAATATACTTGGCGAAAAGTGGGTGCCCTAGTTGCGCCTCTGCATACCTTCGGGGATAAAATGTGTTATGTTATGTATGTATGTACGGATAAAGGGCGGGACAAAGTGAATTGATTCTAACTGTTTACTACTTGAAGGTTGTGTTGGAGTATTGTACTCGTGGGTAATTAGCATTGGTTTCTCTATTGCTAACAGCATAAAAATGCATTTCGGGTTAGAAGGAACTTGATTCAGTACTAGCAATTATGAAAATAATAGATGATGAACGCCACATGTAGAGATCTATAATTTGCACATAGGATTATAGAACACGACATAGATTATAGATTGGTCTTTCCATCTTAAAATAATTTAGCAGCAGCAGAAACTTGGCGGTGTGAACCCTCGCCTCAGAAAGTATGTGAAGCCGTTGGTCCTGCGCCTAATCTATCTCCGGTTATGTTAGATCGCCGTCTTACCTATGATAATGAACAGACAATGCACCTGTGTATTGCGAACACACTTATGCACTATATTATTTCCTTCGTACCTGGCTGAAATTGGCCGCTATGGCCGAAATTCGGCTACCAGTGATTCATTCACTTACTTCGACTACACTTTTTATGGGTAAGTAGAAAGCAACTCAATTTGCTCTACAAGTAAGACTTGAATTATTGTAAAAGGATCGTATACCATGAGATTTGATACGACAAAAAATAATCTCGATCACATTAGGGGTATCACATTCGCAGTGCGTCCTTGGATCCGGCGATATTCGTCATTCAATGGGCCGTTGTATTCATGAGGTATCTGTATAAAGCCGATCCCACTATTGTTAATGTACGCTTGTAGGGGCACCATGTCGGGCTGCCATCTTGGGAATTTCTGGCACTATTTTGGCCTAGACGATGACGCGTTAAATTATTTATTTATTTATATAAACAGCCAACAAAACATATACCTTACATAGTTTTTTTTAACAATTCAGTAAGTAATTGCTGCAGTGCTGTTTTAATTACAGGCTGTCACAGCATGAACATATTAATACATAACAATTATTGGTAATGGAAATAAAAATTTTCGAAAACACTTTTGATTTACGCTCACTTTTCTTGATGTTCTTTACTTGTCTAGTAACAAATGTCATTAGATGGGAACTGCAGTAGTGGATATGTCAAGAAGCCATAAAGGCCTTACGGGCGGCATATTTCAAAGTAAGAGTGAGATTGATATGTCCAACTTTCTAAAAAAAATATTCCGGACATTTTGTGTCTGTTCTGGGGATGTTTTTTTGCTTCTACAGGACATGGTTTCAGCATAAACTAAGTGAACTATACTAAGGAAAGTATAGATCCGGCACGGGTAAACGGCATAAAGTTCAATAGGATTTAAAACACAATGAAAATAATATTAGCATTCAAACATGTACGCATGACTGTAAGACTAATTTAACTTGACTCATATGTTTGAAAGTAAACTCATCTCCAAGTAAGATGTGGATTAAGTCAGAAGCTGTGTAAGCTTTGATAACTTTGTGATGTTACTAACTCCTCTTTCAGAATCTTCATGCAAGTTAGGGCCTCAAATAACGAGATATAAGTGGTTATATCTATACTATGACGAACCAAACTAGCATATTATAAGATAAAATAGTCCGAGGCCCTGCCCGGTAAGAATTCTGTCAAAATAAGCTGCGGCTTAACTTATTCTTTAAAAATTTTTGAATCTATAAATAAAATTTTCGTCAAAACCGATTCAACCCTTTTAGATTTAGTTTAGCCATAACAAACAGATCAACCTTAAAATTCATGTTTATATTTTTATATCGTTAATACCACATTAGTTTAGAAAACATGTTCTTCGAAATCACTCACATTTCATTTATTTATATCAAAGACATTCAACTGTATAGTTATTTATAGACTGGAAATTAAAGCCAAATTGGTGCTCCAAAAGTTATTACTAATTGGTAATAAGTCGTTGTGTTATTTGAAATGTCAGTGTGACAAGACGTCACACCGTCCTTAGATATTAATATAAAAGTAACATATTTACAGAAAGTATGCTAATATGAGCATTATAAACGTGCAAATAACGATATAGAAAAAACATGAAGAAAAGAAAGAAAGAAAGATTTTATTATTGGGACAACATCAGTATAACATGTATGATAAAAGAAGATAAAAAAAAATGTAATTAAATATAACACAATTACACCCTTTGTACCAACAATGGGAACCCTCTTTCAGCTTGCTGCAGTACCAGCTTAACTAATACTGCAGCGCTGATGTATTCTACATTGGTGTTTTGCTATTTCACAGTAGATTGAGTAACCATTGCATGGGGCAAAATTTTTGTATGACCATCTCCAATGTCCCTCTATATTATAGTCTTAGAATCTTTGATTTATATAGATGGATGTGACTTGCCTCCAAGCTCCTACACTGTCACTGACTTGTCATTTGTCATAAAAATGTCAGTCTAGACTCTACAGTCTACACACAACATGTACGTTTGACCTTGGCTTTATTCTACATGAAGTCGACGTATAATGTTTTAGTTTCAATACGTTTGGACCTTTTATCTTGTAGAAGATTTGTTCTAGGAGTTTTGTTTAATGTTTAGGGTATGATGGGGCTGGCATGGTGGAAATGTCACTAAAAGCCTCTAAAATAAAAAAGAATAAAAAAAAAACAAGAGTTTTGTTTAGATTACTGGTATTGATGGCGGGATATTGCTATTTTGTATTCGACTGCAAAGCGATCACAGTATCGGCCAAAAGAGTCGCAACCCGAGGATTTAACATAATATTTAGATTTCACGTTCTTAATTGATATTAACTGTCTGGTTTGAGCCTGATGGCCTAGAAAAGTCATTGTCCCGTGCGTTCGACCTCGCAAAAATGAAAACGTTGAAATAGATCTGCATAGTTCAGATGTATACTGAATGTATGTAAAAGTTCATCAGGATTTCTGTGTTCTATCTCTTGAAGACCGCATTAATGCTGCTCCATATTTATTTCTTCACAAACGTACTGTAAGAAGTACCGAGGATCACAGAAAGTTAGTATTGGCAATACTGTCTCTCCGAACTTCAACCCAATAGAACTCTCACACAAACTGTTCCAACTTCGAACGCTATAAAAACTTTTTGCCGCATATTTTCGCAACCATATTCCGATTACAAATGTTTAAACGCAACTAGTATTGACTCGGTGCAGGCCTAAAGCTCCATAAAATGATTTTCATGTAGTGCAATTCGTTATGGATTGCTTTTTCATGCTGATAGTGCTGTGTTTGCACGAGTGCTGACTGTTTTATGATACTGTCAGGCCTATATTGTATGCATATCGCCTTCGGGAAATCTGACGTGGTGTCTATGTACTTCCATTCTGTTTCCGAAGTATCAGTTTTCCGAACAAGATCTGGCACTTTTCTTTATGTTATTGTCTATTAGATACTAGTCGGTTTTAAATATTCGTGTGTCAGATAGTAACAGATAATGTTCGAGGTGACAGTTCGGAGATGAAATTAAAAGAATCGTGACGAAGATCTCAAAGTTTGGCGTTGAAACGATTAGAAGATTTTATTGTTAAACCTTAGATTTTAATCCCAATGTTCAAAACGATTGCGAGCACAATACGGTAAATATTTTTCTGCGTGCGCGAACTGACAATAGTCATTGTTATGTGTAAAATTCATGTTGTATAAAGCTTTAAAAATTACTTTATTAAGAATAAAAATATATTTTTAATCTGGTAACCAGTACATTCTTAGTTTGACAGATTCTAAGTTTAAAAAATTTGACTCATCTACCATAAAACAAGCAATATTGGCCAGTATTTTCCTGATAAAGATGTTTCTGAATCCATTTGGAACGGGTTTCGAATAGTTCGTCGACAATAAACGATCGGATATCGTATTGCACGAGAAAAAGGTGATGAGTGGCCAGCCTGTATGTGCTGTGGCGAGAATGGATGGCCGAGTGGTGACACGCGGCCCGCTGATGGCCGCGATTTAAAACCCGTACATCGATGTTTGGATCTTCATACGGATTGTGTTTCATGAGCAATTCAATTAAGATATTGCCGGTATTTTATTCACGTAAAATGATATTTAATGAACGACTCGTAAAGAATTATTTTATGGTGCCCCTCATAACGACAAAAATATTTCGAATGCACTAAATACAAATATTGTTACGACTATGTAGGTAAAAATACTATCTTTATATACAAATAACGAAGCGACCATCAACCAAGACAACTTTGTTTTCTCTGCCTATACCTAAGCATAAAACAAGATATAAAGTTTATGTGTGATGCACTTTCGTCAAGAGCTTCTTTATACCATTATCCTGCTAATGGCCATAAAGTTTAATCTATGCAAAGTATAAATATCTAAGAATATATGTTTTATAACCACTTCTCTATCGGCTGATTTTAATACTATCATTTCTTAAGGCTAACAGCAAAATTACTTTATGCATCAATCGTTCGATCATGATGTTTCTTAGACTACTTTGGTATAAAGAGACATCATAGTACAATCAAAAGTCAATTAAAACGCTGTTTATTGATCGCCGGGCCGGTGCTCATGATTTATAGTTTCGCAGCGGGCAATCGGCGCGCGCGCACTGTCGCCTCGGTATTTAAATTAAAATCGTACCGTCCCAACCGATCTTATCCTTCTCGATCAATTTAGATAAAATAAATATTTATACATCCGACCTGCGGATGGACGAACAAAGCGGTTTGGTAAATTGATTATGTCAATGATGGGAACTTGACGTGTGATGGCCCTATTTGATCAGATAGAGATGGCGTCTCGAGTGAAATGTTCAGATAGTGCGGGACAGAATTGACGTGATTTCAAAATGTTTTCACGTTTGGTTAAGACGTGGATTGGGAAATGTCTGTTAATAATGTAAGTAAACAGTGCCGAGTCGAGCATCGACTGTCGATCTTAGAAATTGAGGTCGAATATGGTCAATACCACCTGTTCAAATGTTACTCTCGTTACATTATCGTATTTACATGAACTCCACACTCCAAATATTACTTACTCATTGACAAGTTTGACAGAATACATCCTGTTATGTTTGATACTTGACGCCTATTAAGATGTCGATGATAATTGAATTCCAATTTTATCTTATTGTAGTGTAAGTTGTAATTTGTAAGTTAACCAACTACGTGTATATGATTACGTTGCAAACTGATAGTGTGGTGTATAATAGACAACAATAAAAATCAACATTGTAGATAAAAATATTGTTTTATTCATACTCTGTATTTGGAAGCGTAATAAATACGAAAAATTTCATATCCTATCTAAAAGTTACATCACAAAGTTGCTTTAAACATAATTATTTACACTGTTACTTACATACAAATTATTTACAATTGACTAGGGTACATTTCAGTTCAACAACTTTAACTTAATTTACATTATTTACACCATCCATACACATGATCATCTACGCGTAATTCTGCGTAAGTACATTATCACAAAGATTCATTACAATACGTCGGGCCTTAAATTAATCAGGAACCTTAAATTACCAGTTATGCTTCATATGCGACATACACATAGAACTGACACAACCTATAGGCAGAAAAGGAATGTCTTGCAGTTTTGGGACTTTAAATATACACAATATTCAACGACACTATAGATACAGAAACACGGCACGGCATTCTGCCTTGAAGCTAGCTGCAAATCGTTATACAAATAGACTATAATTGTTTCGCTACACAGCCGCAGTTAATACAGCTTATATTTTATCAGGCCCGTACATTTTTATATACAAACACGGGTATCGATTTAGTCCACAATTAAAGAAACATCAAGTCCTCAAGTTACAATAATACAATATTCAAATAGAAACGTCAATATTTAAAGAATAGGCACAAATCTGCTCTAATTACAGCGGCTTACGTAAACATTGCCACATGCTTTAATGCCAATAAATCACGATATACATGGTTCTTACAGCTATAATTATACAACTAATGATATTCATCACAAAGGCATCTATACGAAATAAGTCTTTCTGGCGTGCGTGGTGCTAGACATGGGTATCTGTTGAGCGGGTCGCAGCGGTCGCTCCTCGCATTGGTGGTTGTCGATGGAGACGTAGCTGTGATGGTGAGGCAGCCGGTCGTCGCCGCGGCCCTCGCTGCTGGCCACGGAGCACGTCTCGTCCTCGGTGCTGCGAGCCGATACCTCCGCACTCGCACTCGTTGAGTGCATCGGACTCGACATCATCAGGATCGGTGGTGCCATCCCGTACTTATACCACGGGTCGTGAGACGTCGGCGGCGCGGTGTACCTCAGGTTGCCGTGCCTCCCAAACCCCTCCCGATTTCCACTTTTAAGTTATTCGCGTTATGAATCGTCCGATTGGGCAAGGTTACGTCCACATCCGGTAACCGAAAATTTAGTTTTTCCCAACAATTTCTTTCCCCCCACACGATCACTGTACACGTTTTTAGTAACACTTTCAAGTCCGGGTCTATATTTATGGCACTTAAGTCAGTAGAAACAAGGAATATAATCTTATGGCGCCTATGCCTAATGTTTACTGAGTTTATCGCACTTTGCACTGCCGCCTTTGACTCCGGCGCATACCACTCTTGTTGTAAAAAGTTTATTGATAGCACTATAACGAGTCTTTTAGAACTTTCGGACGCACTCACTAAACTGTCCCCGGATCGTCTTTCGATAAGTTGTAAGTCCCTATGTTGTAAACACAACGTGTGTCCCATATTCTCTAGCTCGGAGCTCACTGCGCGAGTCACGAAATCTTCGTCGCGTGGATTGTAAACAAAAAAGGCGTCGAAACGTTTTTTGTTGTCATTCATATCCTTCGGCGTGGAACTGAACACTCTCACACCGTATCTTGAGTGCATCCATAATTTAAAATCTTCTCTAAACAGGAAGATGAAAGCGCACGCTACTAAAATAATAATTAGTATTATGAGTGCCGCCGCAATATATGGAATGTAATTTTCTGCACCGTCATTCGATTCGATGAATAATCGTTTTAGGTCTCGGTACCAGTTTCCTCGGTAGTGGTTTCCGTTTTACATTCTTTCGTAACAGTCGCGATGGTTTTGTTCATAGGCTGGCCGTGAGCGAAGAAACACATCATAGTCTCGGTATCTTTTGATTTTTTTATTAACCATTGATTCAATTGCGCTACGTCTTTACAATCACATATCCAGTTGTTTCCATCTACAGAGACGCGCGTGCGCGGGTCGCTGTCGGAGATCACTCGCCACGGCATGTAATCAACGTAACCGTTACTATCCAAGTCCAAGTATTCCAGTGACGGTAAATAATTAAACGTGTCATTTTCTATGAACTTAATTTTGTTATTGCTCAAATATATTTCATTCAAGTTGGGCAGTCTTGTAAATTGTGTGTTTCGGAGCGCTTCTAAATTATTGTTTTCTAAGTGAAGAACCCTCAACGACTCAATTCCGTTAAATGTTCTATTCTGAATTACATCGATATTGCTATTATTGAGATACAAAACTTGTAGCTTCTTTTTGCCAATGAAAACGTGATTTCCTAATTCTTTAAGATCGTTTCCATCTAAGTATATTTCGGTCGCGTCCATCGGTATTCGGTCTGGTACGTGATCGTAGCCGGCGTTTGAACAATCGACCACGTTGGTGGTGGTCCAGGTCTGATCGTGATAACACGAACACTTATCTGGACAAGTCATCTTGCAATCGCAGGCGTCAAAGTCACAACAATGGCAGACCGTGAAGCAGTGTGATTCGTACTCGCACAAAAATTCTGAAGATTTTACTTCGAGTAAAAGCATTTCAGATTTCGTTCGCGAATGAGTTAAAGAGCACCTCACGCTTTCTAAATCCATTACTCTCGGGCGCTGCCTGGGGTCACTTAATTGGTTAATTGTCTGCAGCCATTCCATTGTGCAGTCGCATATGAAAGGATTTTCACTGATATAAAACTCCGGTAAATCTTTATCGTCGGGAACAGATGATATCGCAAACGCACCAAGTTCCAATGTTCTTATTTTATTTTCATACAACATTACTTTATTAAGATTATACTTCTGCAGAAATGTTCCCGGACTAATTTTTCGATGTTATTGTTGTTTAAAACTACTGTTTCGATGCTGCTCGGGAATGAGAATTCGTCGAGACTTCTTATCTTATTGTTACTCACATCGAGCATTTTGACCATTGTTTTCTCCTTGAGGCCGTAAGTGTCTTCCAACTTCTCAATCTTATTTTCATGCATGTCCAACCATTCAAGATATGCTGGTATGTGGCTGTAATCAAACCAGAGCAACTCGTTATTGGACACATTTAACCAAACAAGGGGTTGCGTGTTCGTAAATATGCCTTTCAAGTCGACCAACTTATTACCATCCAGTCCAATTGCTTTTAACTGCTGGTTTGCGGCAAATGCACCATCGTCTATTTGATCTATATTATTTGAAGCCAGGTTCAATATTTGTAGTGATGGCAATGCCGAAAATGTATCTTTAGATATCTTCTCTATCTTATTTCCAACAAGTCGCAGCCCATATAAATCATCTAATCCTTCAAATTGCGCAGACGCAAGTTTAGTTATTCTGTTCATACCCAAGTCCAAAGATGTCAAAAATCTCAATGTTTTAATAGCATCAGGTACTTCGGATAATTGATTTCCGCTCAATCCCAAGTCATGTAATTTAGTTATATTTTCAAAAGAGCGTATATCCACTTTAGTTATTCTGTTTCCGTCGAGAAATAACTGGTTTAATACGTACAGATTTGAAAAATGCCCGCTGTCAATTTCAATTATATTATTATGTGCCAGAGATAGGGAATGCAAGTTCTTCAAATTAGAAAACGCTCCTTCCGTTATTCGTGCTATGTTATTGTGTTCTAAGCTTAAAAATTGTAAATTGTTAAGGTCTTGAAACAATAGCGCGTCTATTTTCGTAATCCTGTTGTAAGATAAATTCAAAACAATTAATCTCACTAAGCCTGAAAATGTATCTCTGTTCACCCACTCACTGGTTAGCTCATTGACTGATAAATCTAATATTTGAAGTTGGTCTAATCCTTCTAAAAGGCCAGGAGCGATTACACTCAGGGAGTTATTGTTCAAATATATTTGCTTAATGTCTCTTGAGGATTGAAACATCTCTGGAGGCAGCGCGGTCAATGCGTTCGTTGATAAATTGAGTATCTGTAGGTCACTTAATCCCACAAAAGCTCTATCGGCAACCATGGATATTCTGTTATTTTGTAAAAACATTTTCTGTAGTGCGCGTAAACTAGACAATCCGTTGTCGGGCAAGGCGTTAATTTCATTATACGACATGTCTAATGTTTCCAAAACTGTGTTACAGGATTTACCGGGCGCAGTCGGCCCGTTGCCCCAGTCTGAGAATCCCAAGTTGGAAATGTCTTGTAAACGGTTTTGAGTTATGTTCAGTTCCTTCCAAATTGTATAATAAACAAAATATTTCCGGCGGCAAAGTCCAAATGTTGTTATCTCCCAAATCCAAAGTTCTCAGGTCCGTAAGTCCGCGGAAAGTGTCCCTGTGGAACTCCATAGACATCGCCGACCAATCTGTATTGTGTGTCCTAATGGTAAGGCTTCGTAAACCACTCAGCGCCGAAAGCACCGCCGAAGGCACATAACGAATCTTACATGATTCTATTCTCAGTTCGCGTAAATTGTGAAATCGCGACAAAAGTTGCGTTCCCTCTTCTTTCTTCGTCCAAAATCAAGAGAACTCTCGAAGAATAGAACATCCGTGCAATGAAGATCCAGCACGGTGATGCGCTGTGCTTGTGAGGTGCTGAGGCCGGCCAGCAGGTCTGTGGCACCAGCCGCGGTGCGAAGCGAGCACGCGAGCTGCACGCGTGTGCTCTCGCTGGCGTCTCCCGTCACGCGCTGCCACTCGCACTCCTGCGGGGGCTCCGCCACCCGGCTGGTGAGCGACGCACCGCCCGCGCCAGACCACATCCACCACCATGTCACGTACCACACTGTCAACAATCCCGTAGATAACATCTCGAACTCACTTTTGAACTGTCACTGTATTCAAATGGTCACAGTTTGACTCGCTTGTATCGCGCACATCGCTACGCTAGGCCGAACTCACTCGGAAAACTTTACGAATTTCCCGTCAAACTTGTTTCGAAAGACGACACATAACGGCTCGAGCGAGGCTGAGCGCAGCGACCACCTCTCGGCCGGAGGTGCGAGACGCGACTGAGTGAGGCGCGCGGCGAGTTGAGCGACCGGCGCGCGGCGGGCGGCGGGCGGCGGCGGCGGCGCGCGGGGCGGCCGGCACGCTCCCCGCGCACGCTCGCTCCTCCCCCGACAGAGCTCTCCGATATTTTTCTCTCTGTTCTTTGAAAAGTTCACGACGGCAACAAGTTGTTCGCCGCGAGATTGGCATGAACAGAAGCGCGCTTCGCGAGCTTTTATAAACATGGCGGTGCTCACTTTGTTTATTTTGCCTAATCATAAAATTTCAATAGCGTTTCTCGTGAAAAGCGTGAGAATTGCATATTTTGGATAAAAAACTTCGCGGATGCGTAACTGTAACTTATTAATTACTGAGATGTTAGAATATAATACCTACATTATTTACGCATAGACTTTTCGAAAAAAATGATGTGTGATAAAAAGTGAATGTTATCAGTAAGCGATAAGCGTATTTTTACGTGTGGTTTGGCAGGTTCTCACACCATTAATGGTATTCCATTCATTAGTAATCTATTGTGTGGAAGCACTCGACGGTTACCCATTGTTCTAGGGCAGCTCTACCTGTGCTCTGACGCATTTCGCGATAACGCGCCGTTATCAGTCCAGACTTGTCAAATTACTCAGTGACATCATCGTTGATGAGTTTTTATGTGTATTTTCACTCAAACGCTGCGGGTGGTTCATTCACGGTGCATCCTTATCTTGTAATGTTTAATATATACTTAAATGAATCAAAAATAAAGTTATAAATCTATTATCAACTTAATGACTGTTTAGAAGTATTAACTGTAATTCATTCAGATTTTTTTATGTTTATATCATCACGTGTGCTCTATAAGTGCTTAAAATTTAAGGGAAGTCTAAATTTATACTAGATTCAAGCCGGCGTCATAAGCTCTATGTCAACTACGCTCTCGCAACGTAGAATTATATTATTCTTAATACTTCGTTCGTATTATTATGATAATTATGGGTTATTGCAACAATGTTATGTCGTAGTATTTTGCCTAAACTGATAAACTGTCTAACAGTCGAGATATTGAAGAAATTGAAAGCCATTAAAAATAAGTTTTTAATGTTACACATTATTAACCACGGCAATGTAAAAACAAAAAATACGTCTTTTAATATTATTCGGTAATGGGACTACACGGATAATAAATATAATAGATAGAAATGATAATAGATGAAGATAACTATAAAATCTTGTTATAAGTCTAAAGCTAAAAAAGGTTAACTCATATGATTTTAGTAGAATTACGTTTACAAAATGAATAAAAAAAAAATTATGCCTGCGGACATACAAAGTTTTATAAAAACAAATTTCACATAAAGATTGTGTTTGAAAATGATTAAAAGTTATCATTGTAATTTAAGAAACAGTATTTCTTTCTCTCCTATGGAAAGGGTTTGAAACGTTTTTATGTAAAATCTCGAAATAAAAAACCAATAAATTTCTAAGAGATTACAGGACATGTTCATTTACCAATAAAATACACCGTGAAAAATAAAGTTCTCAAGAATATCACGGAGTCCGTGTGCATTGTCAATAGTTACTGTGGGCCTCCCTCGCAGCATGTCCAATCGCACCGCACGGGAGGTATGCCTTAGTCGCAATAGTACGCCACACGCAAGTGCGTTAGCAGGGCTGGAATCAGGTAAGCATAGAAGGGGTTTACCCCCTAATGTTTTTATAGGTGTGAGAATTTAGTTTATTTATATTTCCTGGTTGACGTTTGAGATTTGATAAACAAACCATTTAGGTTTCCATGATACTAAAATTTACGATGAATGGATATAATTATAGATGTATCAAGCTTAAACACGTTCATGATCAATAGTAATCTAATTGCTGTTAATGAATATAACTTAAGATGTTTTTTTGTATAATACCCTTCAGGTAAAACTGTACTATTTTTCTTATGGATAAGAATTGAGACTCGAAGCAACTGGTCACATGGTGGTGATTATTATTACATTCAAAATATTTTACTGAGACTTTTGTCACACTCTCGGAATGCCACACATAATGCAAAATCTTAAGTCACACTTTAACTCTGATAAGTGCAGCTCTATTAACTAAATATGAGAGTTATTATATGACCCATAATTAAGAATTGGCTGATTGATGTAGGTATTGTTTTACGCTTGGCTATATAGATTTTGAAAGATTAACTAAGTTCCGCTCTACATCAAATCACTACTACTATATAATTGTTGAAAAAAAAAGATTGGATAAAAGTATGTATCGATTTCGTTGAACTTTAAATACGTCTTATGTAAAATATGTTTGAATCCCTCCTAGTCGAATTTTGGCCACGGCGGCCAATCTCAACGGAGTTCATATACATAGGAGATATAGTGCACAAGTATGTGCGCAACACAGGTGCACTCTCCGTTCCTTCATTCTCACAGACCGGTGAGACGATCATCCTACATGACCAGAGATCAGGCGCATGATCGACAGCAGTGTTTTCCAAGGCACGGGGGTATCACACCAAAAAAAAATTAAAGGATATAATATGCTATAATCAAGTAAATAATTAAAGACAGTAATAGATGTGTGTAATACGTCCCTGCGCTACGTACAGCGGTCTGAGACATTTCACACCGGTAGCCGCTATGTATCGCTGCTGTTTCTTGTTCCGCCATCTGAACCGTTACCGTCGCCGGTCGATCATCCAGCCACCATCGCACGACTCTATCATTCAAATTACATTTACAGTACTGGATACAGACATATTAAGGGAGGTCGCACACTGAGACGATTTAATAGCGCGATAATTTAAGTTGTGTACGTTTGAAATATAAACTGTGATTATACTCTATTCCAATATTGATTCGTTTAATTAAAATGGCCCATCAAGAACACACCAAAAATATATTCAAGTTTATTGTCAGAATGTGACGAATTTTATACTATAACCTCCCTACCTGGACTGAATACTGAAAATGAAGAACTATGGCGCATGATTAAAGCGTGGTACGCGCTAACCCTAAATACTGATGTTTGCAACAAAGTTTTTTAGTATATCATAATACTTTTTGCCTGTACTTGGCAGAATATTCAATCTTAACGCCAGAGTTTACGTTTTTTGTTAGCATGTAAATGTCTCAATGCTGGGCAAAGACCTGTCACAACTTCTTATGATAGCTTATACTATAATTCTGGTCTATTTCGGGTTGATGTATTGCCAGGACCTAGTCGATCAGAATGCTAGTTTCAAGCAACTGAGAAGTGCTTCAATGAAAAGATTGATAAGGTGTCGAAATGGTCTTTAAGTTATAGCTAAGTCAAATCTCGAACGCTCAAATTCGTTTATTGGACCGAGTTATTCGCTTACGGAGAACTACAATATCCCAAGCACAAGTCCATCAATTTTACAATTCACAAGTCCGTCACGGTAGAGTGTTATCGGAACATAAAATTAGTAAGAATAACTAATGTTATGTTCCGATTTTTAACCAGTATATTCAGTAGAATGATCTCTAGAGACTTTAGATTTTAAGTCCTTCATCATAATGAGCGCAATACATTGCCAGTCAATACTCTCTAATTGATATTGTTAGGTAGTGGCTTTGAACAATCGTGACGTTAATCATCAGGCGAAAGTCTGGCTAGCATCGTTATACGTTCGTTTTTTAAAAATAAAACGCTATAGAAAAATCCAAGCTTAAATAACAAGCCGCTAAGCCGATGTACAAAGGGTGTTTTCATAAACTATTCGTTTTTATTCAGTGCGTCTGCGGCTTTATCGAATGATCGATATTTAAACGAACTCATTCATAACGAGAACAAAAGCCGGCAAACGGCATAAAGGGCTTTATTGGCACACTCGACGGCGAAACGCAAAAATTGTCGCGCGAACTTAACTGATCTAAACGAGTGCAAGCCGGAACGGCCTCACGTACTGACAGAATAATGTGGATTACGAGAAGCCAGGCTTTTTTTATAAAATCAATTACACGTTTTATATTTATCGGGTTTTTGCGGATTTTGGAGTTGAAGCTCTCAATGATGCTTCTTTGTTTTGTTTTCTACGTTTTCGAAGGGGTTACTTTATTCTTTCGACTGAACATCTCTGCCTGTTAAATTTATATTTTTATAAGACAAATTTACTATAGAATTACTACGTCTTATAAGAATTAAAAGACAAATTGAACACAAGATGCCAGTAGAGTTGTTCTTCAAGTTAAACGTTTCGAAACTGATCGGAGATATACCCATTTAAAGTGATATTAATCTACACGGTAACATTAAAGTATCTTATTAAAACTAAATAAATGACATAACGATCCCCTAATTACTCCAAACTAAAGTTCTCTGATTCGAACGCTAAAGAGTGATTACGCTCCACACTTGTAAGTATTCTACTCTCATGGAGTGCGGAGCTATCGCGCCGCCCGCTCACTCAGGAAGTTGTAAATCACAACAGCTCCGAGGCTCGTCAGCCGATTCTTACAAACTCACCAATTTATCACGAGCCGCCGTGTCCCGCGGTGTGCCACCAAAATCGTTCTAAAGTCAAAAACATTCCCGCAATCACGGCTCAATGTACGCTGGAAGTTATTTAGTCGAACCACTGAAAATGTTAAATCTACTTTTTATTACGCGCGCATCCTGCGAGACTCCCTTGTTTTGATGACAGATGAGAATATAAAAATTCACCATGAATGTTGTCGCCTGCTTGATTAGGATATAAATCATAATGGGAACCCGTCCGAGACAAATTAATCAGTGCAATATTGTGGTTTCCGGAGCTATAATGTGTGATATTAATTTGTTAGTGGTTTAGAGAATGGATGACCGGAAAAAGTTCAAATTATATAATCAAGCTGAGTTCTTTTCCAAGCAATCGACTCTTTCTATATATTCAAGGATATCCTATTTTTTTAATTACTACCAAAATTTTCGTTCATTTACCAACTTTCTACACTGTAACAGCAAAAAACAACAATACGACTTTTTCTAAACATAACATTATCTTTCTTCTATCTTCTATATCTTCTTCTTCTATACTTATAATAAATCTGTAGAGAGGTCAATTCTGTACATGAAATATATTTCCAAAATAACTATCAGGGGGTGATTAGGGATCGATACTGATGCCAAAAATGCAATTAGTAAAATTTTTGTCTGTCTGTCTGTCTGTCTGTCTGTATAACCGTTATAGAAACAAAAACTACTCGACGGATTTTAACGAAACTTGGTACAAATATTTATCATACTCCTGTGCTGGTTATAGTATACTTTTCATCACGCTACGATTAATAGGAGCAGAGCAGTGAAGGGAAATGTTGGGAAAACGGGAGAAGTTACTCCATTTTTTAACCTTCCGCCGCGTGTGCAACCTTAATGGTTAAAGCTACACAGAAATCATGTATGACGGAAATGTTCGCCTTAAAATTACATAAAAAATATCCCACGACAGCATATGTCTATCTTTTATGGTTGACTCACAATAACACGTGTAACTCCCGATAGCATAGCAGTTCGAAGCTTTCTCATTATATTTGTCTACTCTTACGTTTATAACACTCTCAGTCAGCCCCGGATCTAAGGGGGGGGCAAGCCAGGGCCCGTGCCCCGGGCGGCGAATTTAGAGGGCGGGAAATTCAAACTTGGCAGACGAATACACATCTCATCATTAACGCAACTTTGACTACTGCGACATCTATACTCTATACTATTATATAAAGCTGAAGAGTTTGTTTGTTTGAACGCTCTAATCTCAGGAAGTACTGGTCCAAACTGAAAAAGTCTTTTTGTGTTGGATAGCCCTTTGTTCGTGGAGTGCTATAGGTTATATATCATCACGCTATACCCAATAGGAGCGGAGCAGTAATGGCTAATCTCAGGAACTACCGGTTCGAACTGAAAAAATATTTTTGTGTTGGATAGTCCTTTGTTTGTGGAGTGCTGTATATCATCACGTTATACCCAATAGGAGCGGTTCAGTAATGGCTAATCTCAGGAACTATCGGTTCGAACTGAAAAAATATTTTTATGTTGGATAGCCCTTTGTTCCTGGAGTGCTATAGGCTATATATCATCACGCTATGACCAATAGGAGCAGAGCAGTAACAGTTTCAACATGTTGCAAAAACGGGGAGAATATATTATTTTTGAGAGCTTTTGTTGCGTGCGCTGCGTAAACGGTTAAAGTTATGCAACAATAATGTATGACGGGATTGTTCCTCTTAAAAAGTTATACAAAAATTTATTATAAAACAAAGTCCCCCGCTGAATTTGTCTGCCTGAACGTGTTAAACTCAAAAACTACCCAACGTATTAGGATAAAATTTGGTATGGAGACAGTTTGAGACCTGGGAAGAACACAGGCTTCCGGGAAAATATATAGCGTGACTTTTATAACGGAAAACTTTAGCCTGAAAAACTTTATAACGCGGGCGGAGCCGCGGGCAAAAGCTAGTATTTGAATATTATAGACAGTAAAATTCTAAATCCTATCCCAAGAGACGGACGTTTCATCTACCAGTAACAGCGTTTGCCTATTTAAAAATACATAATACATATAATTAATTTTAATGTGATACGTCATTAACGGCATCATCGTATCCACATGTGATTGTGATCACCATAACTAACCACATTACAAGTTGTATCGATTCCCGCCAACTGTTGCCCTGTGCGTTTTCGATCCCATTATCTGTCAATAAATAGGGTCCATTGTGAATCCGCAAAAAACGCATAAATCGAATCGATCTTAGCTGTCTGCCATTCACTTTGTTACGGGTGTGCGGTCGAAATCCCCGAAGAGCCATACGTATTCTGGTGGTGGGATACGTCAAAATATTTTGTATCGGTTGGTAATGGCTTAGTGACGGTTACTTCGCATTATGCTTGTATTGTATTATTTAGGCACATTGTAGCCATATGTGCGGTTTGCGAAAAAATATGAATTTCATATCATCGAAATACGTCACTCGCATATAGAAGTTTTAGTAAGCACTGCACTTGTTATAGATTCAATGCATTTTACCACTGTTCAAAATAGTAATTTAATAATTTTGTAAACTATTATCAAATTTTATCAATAAAAGCATGCTCAGGTTCATAGTGAACAGTTTGATATTGCCAGTTTGGTGGCATTGTTTCGTGGCGCATGACGCGCAAGGAAAACAATCTGCTAACAGAAGTTCTAAACTATTTGACCTCGTGTTGCAGCGACGAGCTGCAAAGTCAGAGGTCAAAAGGAGAAGCACATGTTCCGCTAATTTTCTCAAAAGTTCCACAACAGTTTTCAATTGCGCTGTTTCCAGGCCGTTACATAAGACCTTCGAGAAAATAACTTTGAAGCAGCAACGATTTTTTGATTTTGCGGATTTATATATTTGATCTAGTGACTCACAGTTAGTATGTTTGCACACTCTGCTGGGAAAATATACACATTTATTCCATTATGATTACTGGGAAAAAATGATCGATGCATTGACGCGAGGTTCAGAAATGAACCAATGTATACATGGAATATAAAATATAGTTTATATAATCAACAATATTAATAAAAAGAATTCTATAAAATCTACCAAGCTATATAGAAGCTCTGTCAAGGTAGCAGTAGTAACTTAGCAGAATTAAACCAAATATATTTTAGAATTTGTTGCTAATTTGTTGCTAATTAGTTACCACTATTTTGATTTTGTTGCTCCAGCCGTTTAGAAAAAAAACCGGTCACTGCTATCATGATATCAAGCTAGCATGGACCATAACGAAACTTATACTTATATGATCAGACGTAATGTAGGAATTTGTTGCTAATTTGTTGCTCATTAGTTACCACTATTTCGATTTTTTTGCTCAAGCCGTTTAGAAAAAAAAGCTACCACTGCTATCTTGATATCAAGCTAGCATGGACCCTCACGAAACTTATACTTATTTGATCAGACGTAATGTAGGAATTTGTTGCTAATTTGTTGCTAATTAGTTACCACTATTTCGATTTTGTTGCTCCAGCCGTTTAGAAAAAAAAACCGGTCACTGCTATCATGATAACAAGCTAGCATGGACCATAACGAAACTTATACTTATATGATCAGACGTAATGTAGGAATTTGTTGCTAATTTGTTGCTAATTAGTTACCACTATTTCGATTTTTTTGCTCCAGCCGTTTAGAAAAAAAAGCTACCACTGCTATCTTGATATCAAGCTAGCATGGACCCTAACGAAACTTATACTTATTTGATCAGACGTAATGTAGGAATTTGTTGCTAATTAGTTACCACTATTTCGATTTTGTTGCTCAAGCCGTTTACGAAAAAAACCGGTCACTGCTATCTTGATATCAAGCTAGCATGGACCATAACGAAACTTATACTTATTTGATCAGACGTAATGTAGGAATTTGTTGCTAATTAGTTACCACTATTTCGATTTTTTTGCTCAAGCCGTTTAGAAAAAAAGCTACCACTGCTATCTTGATATCAAGCTAGCATGGACCCTAACGAAACTTATACTTATTTGATCAGACGTAATGTAGAAATTTGTTGCTAATTTGTTGCTAATTAGTTACCACTATTTCGATTTTTTTGCTCAAGCCGTTTAGAAAAAAAAGCTACCACTGCTATCTTGATATCAAGCTAGCATGGACACTCACGAAACTTATACTTATTTGATAAGTCGTAATGTAGGAATTTGTTGCTAATTAGTTATCACAATAAGGATTATGTTGCTCGAGCTGTTTTGAAAATAAAAATAATTTAATAATATAAAAATAAATAAACGGCCTTCAAAAACCACTCAAAACCAAAAAATAATTTCACATAACAGGTATATACTTGATACGAATTTTGGAGTCGGTGTCTAATTGAAATTGCTGGTTAAGCTAGATGGACTTGTACTATAAAATATACTGTCTCGATGGCGTAGTTATGTTTCGCTTACAATACGACTATCGCGCTGAAATGTTACACCTTTGCCTACCCCTGAAAAGGGGAAAAGGTGTGATGCTATACATATGTATGTAAGAAGTAGATTCAAGCAAACTTAAATCAAAAACACAACTGATAATATTTCGATCACAGTACAGCTATCGCGCTGTGGTGTTACACTTCTGTCTATCCCTTAAAAGGGATAAAGGTGTGATGCTATAATATATATTATGCATGTATGTATGTATGATCTATGTCAACATATGAAATGTAAAACAACAAAATTATGTTTGTAAATGTAGGCGTATGCACGCTGTACACTGTTTCATAATTTTTATAAATGTTTTAGTATTATTGTTTTTTTCGTTAATTTTTAGTTGTTGTTAAATACTTTTAGGTGGATTTTCTCCGCACTTTTACGGTGATGAGCGTATATAAGCTTATATAATTAATCAGACTTTGTATACAAAAGACTTATTAAAAAAAATATATATTTAAAAATAATATTATAAAAGATTCAATGGACAATTGATGACAAAAATAAAGCCCGGAGTTTCTTTCTGCCTTTCTTCTTCGGGTAGTTATCGCTTAGGTAGCTAGTGAAAGGCTGGTAGGTTAGCTAGGTTAGGGCTTTTATTGTCCTCACCGATGAGGATCACGACGCGTTTCTCCCTTATTATTTATTTAAAATAACATATATACATCATTTTATTTCTTCTTTCCTGCCAGCCCGAGCTGCCTTCTTTGTTTACTATACTTTTCATTAACTTTATTACCTATATAAATTGTTTTTTGACCTGTTTGAAGTTGGCAAGTGAGTTTAAAATTATACTAGGTCAGTACCGGATTGCACCGTTTTTTATTTTGTTTGTACCTTATAGGGACAAGAGATATGGTGTACTGAGAGTTTTGTCAATCACCGCCTTGTGTAGTAACATAAACTCGCGGCATTTTCAAATCAACCATCATTTTAATGATTTTATAGCTGAAAGAAGACGACTGAAGACGGAAGACGCCCCTCAGAGGTACAATCCCTCTCTAACATGGTACAATCCGAAACAAGGGAGTACAAACGATGGAAATCCGCGAAATACGTAGAAAATGATTATTTTTTAAAAAATTACAGCCATTTTCAAATGAATAATTAATATGATGATTTTATTGCTGAATATTATGGAAGAATATGTCACTCAGAGGTACAATCCCTCTGTAATATAATACAATCCGAAACAAGGGAGTACAAACGATGGAAATCCGCGAAATACGTAGAAAATGATTATTTTCTTCCAAGTACGGCCTTTTTTTTAAAAAATCATCATTGTGATGATTTTATACCTGAATATGATGGACGAATACGTCCCTCAGAGGTACAATCCCTCTCTAACATAGTTCAATCCGAAACGAGGGAGTACAAATGACGGAAATGCACGAAATTTGTAGAAAATTATTATTTTCTTCCAAGTACGGCTATTTTTAAATAAATCATCATAGTGATGATTTTATAGCTGAATGTGATGGATGAATACGTCCCTCAGAGGAACAATCCCTCTGTAATATAGTACAGTCCGAAACGAGGGAGTACAAACGATAGAAATCCACGAAATACGTAGAAAATGATTATTTTTTTTAAATTACAGCCATTTTCAAATGAATAATTAATGTGATGATTTTATTGCTGAATATCATGGAAGAATATGTCACTCAGAGGTACTATCCCTCTGTAATATAATACAATCCGAAACAAGGGAGTACAAACGATGGAAATCCACGAAATACGTAGAAAATGATTATTTTCTTCCAAGTACGGCCATTTTCAAATGAATAATTAATATGATGATTTTATTGCTGAATATCATGGAAGAATATGTCACTCAGAGGTACTATCCCTCTGTAATATAATACAATCCGAAACAAGGGAGTACAAACGATGGAAATCCACGAAATACGTAGAAAATGATTATTTTCTTCCAAGTACGGCCATTTTCAAATGAATAATTAATGTGATGATTTTATAGCTGAATGTGATGGAAGAATACGTCCCTAAGAGGTATCATTTCTCTGTAACATAGTACAATCTGAAACCACGGAGTACAAATGACGGAAATGCACGAAATTCGTAGAAAATTATTATTTTCTTCCAAGTACGGCCATTTTTAAATAAATCATCATTGTAATGATTTTATAGCTGAATATGATGGACGAATACGTCCCTCAGAGGTGCAATCCTCTCTAACATAGTACAATCCGAAACAAGGGAGTACAAACGATGGAAATCCACGAAATTCGATCAAATTTATAATTTTTTGAAAAGGTAGAGCCATTTTCTAATGAATCATCATTATGATAATTTAATAGCTGAATATGATTGAGGCAAACATTCTTCATAGGTACAATTCCTCTTAAATATACTACAATTTGAAATAAGGGAGTAAAAACGAAGGAAATCCACGAAATACGTTGAAATTTATATTTTTTTGTTTTATCCTAGTGCGAAATGCAAGGGTCAACTGATCTTAATATGTATTCCTTGGGAATTTAAAAATTTTACGATACCATAAAACCCAATAACTAGGCAATAGACAAAAAATCAACTGAAATAATATTTATAATGAGTGGCATAAAACACGTGCGCTTCTTTACCCACTTAGTGACTTTAAGGTATAATAAAACAAAAGGTTATTAATTAAGGTTACAAAAATTATTTATATTTTTATTACTTTACGCAGCCATTGCTCTGTGGTTCTTGGTTAAATTTATGACATTTGCGCAAACTTTTACAAGCGTTAATACAAATAGTGGTAGCATTGTTAAGTAATTATTTGTAATTAAAATAATACAAAGAGTTTTTTTTTCTTGAACTGTTAACTATTTCTATCTCTAGATTTTTATATGTACCTGTGTCTTGTTCCCAAACTGGTAAGTTGTATAAAGCCAAACTTTTCCAGATAAACTCAAAATTATATTATTATGCCTATTTTCAAAGGAGGCGATAAGACAAACCCTGGCAACTAACGGTCAATTGCAGTATTGCCGGTCCTTCAAAAAATACTTGAAATAATACCCTATGAACGCTTAAACAAGGTATTAACAAAATAGCTTCCGTTTAGGGCAGGACATCTGTCGGAACCGCTAGTAGCAATTAAAATAAATTCAAATATAACTTTCCAAACCAAAAAACAACACGAATAAAAAATACTTCTAATAAAGAAATTCTGCCTGCAGAATGCATTAATATAAATGATCACAAAACGTGTAACATAGTACTAACAGTCATTAAAGCAACGGATAGTTTCCTTTTGCGCAAATGTCATAAATTTTACCAAGAACCAAAGAGCAACAGCAGCGTAAAGTAATAGAAAAATATAAATATTTTTGTAACCTTAATTAATAACCTTTTGTTTTATTATTGATTTTTTACTTTTGTTGTTGTATAGTGTTTGTTTTGTTATCATTTTGACTTTATTTGCGTTCTTATTACACTTCCCATACACAAATTTTAATATCAGTTTATTTTTCAAATCCAGTGTGGACGACTGCTCAAATAAAATTACCAAAAATGAGCAAAAATACATATATTTGTACATATCAAAAGCGCAATGGTATCAATAACAAGCTTCTGAAGCACCATAAATATTACGTCATACATTAGTGAACCTTCATAGTCGGGACTATCATCCACACATGACAGCGATCGTACTACATGTGAAAAGGATTCTACTACTAAGGCAACTATTTTCTATCATATTCAGCTGTGAAACCATCAAAATTATCATTCGTTTGAAAATGACTGTACTTTTTCAAAAAATTAAATTTCAACGAATTTCGTGGATTTCTTTCGTTTTACTCCCTTATTTCAAATTGTAGTATATTTAAGAGGAATTGTACCTATGAAGAATGTTTGCCTCTATCATATTCAGCTATTAAATTATCATAATGATGATTCATTAGAAAATGGCTCTACCTTTTCAAAGAATTATAAATTTTATCGAATTTCGTGGATTTCCATCGTTTGTACTCCCTTGTTTCGAATTGTACTATGTTAGAGAGAGATTGCACCTCTGAGGGACGTATTCGTCAATCATATTCAGCTATAAAATCATCACAATGATGATTTTATTTAAAAATGGCCATACTTGGAAGAAAATAATCATTTTCTTCGTATTTCGTGGATTTCCATCATTTGTACTCCCTCGTTTCGGATTGTACTATGTTACAGATGGATTGTACCTCTGAAGGACATATTCTTCCCTAGTATTCAGCAATAAAATCATCATATTAATTATTCATTTGAAAATGGCTGTACTTTTTTAAAAAATAATAATTTTCTAAGTATTTCGTGGATTTCCATCGTTTGTACTCCCTCGTTTCGGATTGTACTATGTTACAGAGGGATTGTACCTCTGAGGGACATATTCTTCCATAGTATTCAGCAATAAAATCATCATATTAATTATTCATTTGAAAATGTCTGTACTTTTTAAAAAATAATAATTTTCTAAGTATTTGCGTGGATTTCCATCGTTAGTACTTTCCCGTGTCGGATTATACTATGTTACAGAGGGATTGTACCTCTGAGGGACGTATTCATCCATCACATTCAGCTATAAAATCATCACAATGATGATTTATTTAAAAATAGCCGTACTTGGAAGAAAATAATAATTTTCTACAAATTTCGTGCATTTCCGTCATTTGTACCTCTGAGGGACATATTCGTCCATCATATTCAGGTATTTATAAAATCATCACAATGATGATTTTTTGAAAAAGGCCGTACTTGGAAGAAAATAATCATTTTCTACGTATTTCGTGGATTTCCATCATTTGTACTCCCTCGTTTCGGATTGTACTATGATACAGAGGGATTGTACCTCTAAGGAACATATTCTTCCATAATATTCAGCAATAAAATCATAACAATGATAATTCATTTGAAAATGGCTGTACTTTTTTAAAAAATAATAATTTTCTAAGTATTTCGTGGATTTCCATCGTTTGTACTTTCCCGTTTCGGATTGTACTATGTTACAGAGGAATTGTACCTCTGAGGAACGTATTCATCCATCGTATTCAGCTATAAAATCATCACAATGATTATTCATTCGAAAATGGCCGTACTTGGAAGAAAATAATCATTTTCTACGTATTTCGCAGATTTCCATCGTTTGTACTCCCTTGTTTCGGATTGTATTATATTACAGAGGGATTGTACCTCTGAGTGACATATTCTTCCATGATATTGAGCTATAAAATCATCATATTAATTATTCATTTCAAAATGGCTGTACTTTTTAAAAAAATAATCATTTTCTACGTATTTCGTGGATTTCTGTCGTTTGTACTCCCTTGTTTCGGATTGTACCATGTTATAGAGGGATTGTACCTCTGAGGAACGTATTCGTCCATCATATTCAGCTATAAAATCATCACAATGATGATTTATTTAAAATGGCCGTATTTGGAAGAAAATATTAATTTTCTAGGAATTTCGTGAATTTCCATCGTTTGTACTCCCTTGTTTCGGATTGTACCATGTTACAGAGGGATTGTACCTCTGAGGGGCGTCTTCAGTCTTCAGTCGTCTTCTTTCAGCTATAAAATCATTAAAATGATGGTTGACTTGAAATGCCGCGAGTTTATGTTACTACACAAGGCGGTGATTGACAAAACTCTCAGTACACCATATCTCTTGTCCCTATAAGGTACAAACAAAATAAAAAACGGTACTATCCGGTACTGACCTAGTATAATTTTAAACTCACTTGCCAACTTCAAACAGGTCAAAAACAATTTATATAGATAATAAAGTTAATGAAAAGTATAGTAAAGAAGCCAGCTCGGGCTGGCAGGAAAGAAGAAATAAAATGATGTATATGTTATTTTAAATAAATAATAAGGGAGAAACGCGTTGTGATCCTCACCGGTGAGGACAATAAAAGTCCTAACCTAGCTAACCTACCAGCCTTTCACTAGCTTCTTAAGCGATGACTACACGAAGAAGAAAGGCAGAAAGAAACTCCGGGCTTTATTTTTGTCATCAATTGTCCATTAAATCTTTTATAATATTATTTTTAAATATATATATTTTTAATAAGTCTTTTGTATACAAAGTCTGATTAATTATATAAGCTAATATACGCACATCACCGTAAAAGTGCGGAGAAAATCCACCTAAAAGTATTTAACAACAATTAAAATTAACGAAAAAAAAAACAGTAATACTATAAAATAATTTTAAGAAAAATTAAACCGCCTTCAAAAAACCACTCCAAAACCAAAAAATAATTTCACATAACAAGTATATATTGGATACCAATTTTGGAGTCGGTGCCTAATTAAAATTGCTAGTTAGCTATATTTGTTGCATAGTCCATCTATGAGCTAAATTTCTTTCAAATCAATTAAAAGGAGTAGGTTTGCGTGTACTACAACATACACAGTGAAAGGTGTAATACCAAGCACATGTATGGTGTTTCATCTTTTTTCGAGGCAGGGAGTGTAATACACCCACATTTGACCAGCTATATGTAACAGGGGAAGAATTTGGGTAGTGTACAGTTCACAAATTTAAATATTTCCTTAATAGTTTTCATTTGCTGTGCTGCGGCGATGTGTTTATCTCCGGTGACAATCTGACTTGCTGATTTTGTACGCTGGCAGCACATTGTTTTCGTATATTCGTTAATGTATTTATCTAGCTCAACTAGCAATTTTAATTAGGCACCGAATCCAAAATTGGTATCCAATATATACTTGTTATGTGAAATTATTTTTTGGTTTTGAGTGGTTTTTGAAGGCGGTTTAATTTTTTGTTAAAATTATTTTTATTTTTTGCTTTTTTGTGTTAGTAAAAAATAGACCGTCTCAATGGCATAGTTGTGTTTCGCTCACGATACGACTATCGCGCTGAGGAGTTACACCTCTGCCTACCCCTGAAAAGGGTAAAAGGTGTGATGCTACATATATGTATGTATGTAAAAGGAGTCAATTAAACCCAACCCAAAAACACAACCGATATATTTCGATCATACTATAACTATTGCGCTGTGGTGTTACACCTCTGCCTACCCCTGAAAAGCGGAAAAGGTGTGATGCTATATGTATGTATGTATGTAAGAAGTAGAGTCCACTAAACCCAACACAAAACACAACTGATATGTTTCACACAGTACGACTATCGCGATGAAATGTTACGCCTCTGCCTAAACCTGACTCTGTAAAAGATGATATGCTATATGTATAAGTATGTGAGAAGTACAGTCAACCAAACTCAATAAAAAAACATAACTAAATACGTCACAGGAAAGCTAAATTACCGATTTCTGTTTTCTTGACGACATAATTACTAGTTTTTAATTTTAAAACCAAACTACCGAAGTGATCTTGAAAACCAATCTGGAGAGAAATTTCTGAATAGAATTTTACCAAATCGGTTCATAAATGAGCGAGTTCTGAGGTAAACAAACATACAAAAAAAAAAAAAATTCACGTCGAATTGATAACCTCCTTTTTGAAGTCGGTTAAAAACGTTTATAAAAAACTATGAAACAGTGTACAGCGTGCATACGCCTACATTTACAAAACATAATTTTGTTGTTTTACATTTCATATTATTATAGCATACACACCTTTATCCCCTTTTAAGGGATAGACAGAAGTGTGTGTAACACCATAGCGCGATAGCTGTACTGTGATCGAAATATTATCAGTTGTGTTTTTGATTTAAGTTTGTTTGAATCTACTTCTTCTTACATACATATGTATAGCATCACACCTTTTCCCTTTTCAGGGTAGGCAAAGGTGTAACATTTCAGCGCGATAGTCGTATTGTGTTTAAAAACATAACTACGCCATCGAGACAGTATATTTTATAGTACAAGTCCATCTAGCTTAACCAGCAACTTCAATCATAGACACCGACTCCAAAATTCGTATCCAGTATATACCTGTTATGTGAAATTATTTTTGGTTTTGAGTGGTTTTTAGGCCGTTTTTATTTATTTTATATTATTAAATTATTTTTATTTTCAAAACAGCTCGAGCAAATATATAATCCTTATTGTGGTAAATCTTACTAGGCAAATAAATTCCTACATTAGACTTCTGTTTATCAAATAAGTATAAGTTTCTGTTAGTGTCCATGCTAGCTTGATATCAAGATAGCAGTGGTAGCTTTTTTCTAAACGGCTTGAGCAAAAAATCGAAATAGTGGTAACTAATTAGCAAACAAATTAGCTACAAATTTCTACATTACGTCTGGATCAAATAAGTATAAGTTTCGTTAGGGTCCATGCTAGCTTGATATCAAGATAGCAGTGGTAGCTTTTTTCTAAACGGCTTGAGCAAAAATCGAAATAGTGGTAACTAATTAGCAACAAATTAGCAACAAATTCCTACATTACGTCTGATCAA
>NW_023595753.1:0-10145 GCF_014839805.1 Manduca sexta | reverse complement strand
AGTAAAATAAAATACGAAGTTCGTCGTTTCGTTTAGGACCGACATTTCGACGTTCGTTTTCTCGAAGTAGACCGTCTGACCTAGAAATTGATCTGTCCTAAATTCGAAGACATCCTTAATCCACAGCCTTTCACACACCGCGATTAGACCAACTGTGTGTGTAGCCTTTACACACTTCCACTACTTTTTCCCCTCCGCGCGCGCGCACGGTGCGGTGACGTACTTACGCACTGATTATTAAAATTGTGCAAATTGCGTTTAGGGTTTGATTATCGGCTCGTGGGCTGTTTCTGGTTGTGTGGTGTTGTTCTGTGTACTACGGTCCGTAAGTTTTTGAGTGTTTTATTTCGGATTTTTGAAATAATTATCAAATTGTTTCATCGGTAAGTGCTTTTATTTTTATTTTTATTGTGAGGGTACTTGGCCGGTTGCCGTAAAGGTAATAAGTATTTCTATTCCGTGTATTTGCCATTTAACTTAGTATTTTTAATAGCGTTTAATTCAATTTAACATGCCAAATAATAACGACGACCCGATTGATCGGGGTCCAAACCCTTTCGTAAAAGCGGAATAATATCGAGATCGCCTTCTTCCGCAAAACCCAAGCGACTTTTTAGTGAAAATTCGCCGTCAATCAATGCTTCACCGGAAATAAATCGATCCGCATCTCAAAATACGGTTTTCTAGGTCCGACGATAACATTGAAAAAGAGGATAATTATTGCGATTTGGTTTCTGAGGCCGCGAATTATTTGTCCAAAATAAATGAACTCGTGAATGATCAGGGTTCACGTATGAACGTCGCGAATAAGTCTGCGATAATGGACTTTACTCAGCGCATCACAGCAATCGTTTCGGTGTTGGCCCTAAAGTCATCGTGCAACGAAACCAAGTTAGCCAATGCGCAACGGTAGCTAGAAGGTATCAAGAATTGTCCCCGTCCTACTCCACCCAAAGCGGACGGCAAAATGACCTACGCGAGTTCCGTTAAGCTCCGTCTGCCAAAACAAGCCCCGGCAATGGAGCCTCGCGCGCCTCTCCCGTGCGTAGTGGCTTACCCGACTAGCGAGCGGACAGCTGATCTCACGTCATCGTCTGCCACGAAACAGGCGCTGTTTAATGCAATTAAACCTAGCGACGACGGGTTTCAAATCGTAGGCGTTAAAAACCGCGAAAGCTGGCGTTGTACTTCGCGTTGCCAACGAACGTCAGATTCACAAACTCCAGTCGGTGGATGCATTAAAATCAGCTGGTTTACGTTTAGAGAAACCAAAAGGTCGACGTCCGCGAATTTTAATTAAAGATGTCCCATCCTCAATGGAAGACAAACCGTTTTTAACAGCTTTGTATCGGCAAAATATTAAGGATGAAATGCCAATTAAGGAGGACGATTTCATTAAATCCGTAAAAATCGTTCGGCGACGTAGTTTGGAACACGGACGTAAATGGATAGGCGTGGAAATTGATTCGAAGTGAGAAAACATCTAGTTGCGACCAAAGACAAACTATTTATAGATTGGGCAACTTGCAGGTTTATTGATGACGTGGAGATAGTCCGCTGCCTCAATTGCCAACAATATGGGCATGTGCATAAGTTCTGCACCATTAAAACACCAACTTGTGCCGTTTGTGCCGAGGCACATGAAACCAAGGCTTGTCCACATAAGGACAATCGTGATTTTAAGCCCGTATGCGCAACTTGCAAACGTTTTAAGAAACCCCACGACCATCGCTGTGGGTCTCAGGAATGTCCGTCACACAAACATGAATTAGAAACCCTCATTTTGTCAACTAATTATTAAATAAATTTAATATGGATAACTTTATTATCGGACAATTAAATCTCCACAACGATAGGGTGGCGACGTCGGAATTAGATACGTTAGTTCGGGATTATAAACTCGACGTTGTACTTGTACAGGAACAATATCAACACGCTCGACTGCGTAGCAGAGTCGTACAGCTTGATAGCAGCTCACGAGCTGGCATTTATGTAGCGAACTCTAATTTCACTGTAACTTCAGTGCGTAATCTCATGACGTCACACCGTGCAGTCGCGGAGGTTTCAAATCCGAGCTGTAAGGTTTTCATAGTGAGCTGTTACTTTCAATACTCGGACCCGGTAGGACCACATATACACCATCTCCGCCAGGTTTTACGATCACTTGCAGGTCGTAAAGTAATTATAGGCGCTGACGTTAATGCGTCATCTACTCTTTGGTATGGCAAATATCGATCCACCGATACCGATCGGCGTTGCGCCGTCGAAGATTTCATCGCAGAGATGAATCTTGGTATTCACAATACCCCGATGCACCACCAACTTACTGTAGCCCTACGGGCGAGTCTTCTATTGACGTCACACTTTCTAGTGGAGATGTTCGATTTGGATAGGTGGCGTGTCCTGCCGGATGCGTCATGTAGTGACCATCGCCTGATTGTGTACGAATTCTTGCCTAGATTGACACAAGGCTTTATTCATAACAACTATGATTTTAGATATAAAACTAAAGGGGCTAACTGGGACTTTTTTAGCTCTTTATTTGCTAGACATGCCAGAGATTTTACTCGCAATGATCTCTCACCTGAAACATGTGCTGAACTTATGTCGGCCACGTTCACATACTGTGCAGATGTTGCTATCGGTCGAGGTTCAATTACAAATACTCGTAGATGTGATTGGTGGAACGAAAATCTAGTCCACCTACGCCGAATTTTTCATAGGGCGCGCAGGAGGTTTAATAGGCTTAAAAGCGTTGTGTCACAGGTGACACTTTTACATCTGCTTTTAATGAACTTAAAATTGCCAGGTCGCACTATAGAGCAGCAGTACAAAAATCGAAAGGTAATTTATTGCGTAAAATCGCCGCGCGGTTAGATAAGGAGGGCCCGTGGTCTCCTTTATACCAAGAGTTTAAAGCAAATAGACCAATTAATTTATCTTACATCGATAATATTAAATTTAATAATAGCTATACGACTGGTATTGAGGAGACTACGGAAGCACTGTTGCATTCACTTATACCCGATGATATTATTAATGACAACAATTATCACCACCAAATTAGCATGTGGGCCGCGGAATTGCCAAACTCTCCAGTCTCAAACCTTGCGACATTAGATGAATTTATTGCCATTGTTGCATCTCTGCCGTTAAACAAAGCCTCCGGCGAGGATAAAGTGTCTAACAAGATGATTAAAGAAGCGTGTAAATCAGCCGGAGATTCGTTACTATCTGTCTTTAACCGATGTATTGCTGAAGGTATATTTCCGCGAATATGGCGCTCCGGTTTCATTCGAATAATACCTAAAAGTGGCGACAAGGCTCCCGATGATCCCAAGTCATATAGACCTATTACGTTGTTACCATCTTTAGGTAAACTTCTAGAACGCCTCATTGTCCCTCGTCTGCTACCGGGCGGACCAGTATTTCACAAAAATCAATTCGGATTTACCATAGGTAGGTCGACTACAGACGCGGCAATATCGGTTAGA
Source organism: Manduca sexta (assembly GCF_014839805.1). Lineage (NCBI taxonomy): Eukaryota > Metazoa > Arthropoda > Insecta > Lepidoptera > Sphingidae > Manduca > Manduca sexta. The sequence continues at coordinate 6,651 of NW_023595753.1, read as the reverse complement.
AGAACAGTAAGTATATCGGAACATAAATATGTACTCGGTATCTTCTTAGACATCTCCGGTGCCTTCGACAATGCTTGGTGGCCTATGATACTTCTTAAGTTAAAAATACGAGGCTGCTATAGGAATATATATTCCCTAATTTACTCATACTTCTCGTACGGAACATCCAAACTGAAACTCGGCCACCATGCCGTGTCGAAGTCGCTGAGTATGGGATGTCCACAAGGCTCAGTTGTAGGTCCTTATTTATGGAATTTGAGCTTCGATGATTTTCTTTCAATTCCCTTACCTGTAGGATGCACTTTAACCGGATATGCGGATGACGGCCTCTTACTAATAGAATCTAATAGTAGATCGGGGCTTGAAAGTTTGGCGGATACGTGTTTACAATTAATATCTGAATGGGGTGAAAGAAATCGCCTTACATTCGCACCTCACAAAACGTTCCAACTGCTTTTAAAAAGGTATAATAAAAAATCACCGCCGCGAATAAAATTTAATAATATTGTTGTAAAAAGGAAAGAATCGGTTTGTTATTTAGGTTTGATTTTAGAACGAATTTTTTCCTTTCTAGAGCATATAAAAAACGTCGGGGAAAAATCAAAACGTAACTTTTACGCCTTGACAAGGATATCGACCTCTACGTGGGGACTGTTCACTACGCTCAAAATCATTTATGGAGCGACTTACTTAGCTTGCATTACATACGGATTACCTGTATGGGCCTATAGGGCAACTATCGGTGCTGTGCGCAGGAAACTGCTCCAGAGTCAACGATTAACGTTGATATTCTTGTGCAAGGCGTATAGAACTGTTAGTACAGAAGCTTTGCCTGTCCTCGCGGGTGTACTCCCTGTCGATTTGGAGGCACAGCGTCGCGACGCTATGTATTACTCAAACAGAGAGAATATGGATAAAAAGTTTCTTACGTCTCGCGAGCTCTTAAGAATCGATAGACTATTTAAACCGCACACTGATGTACACAATGAGTTATTAAATGAATGGCTATGTAGGTGGGACTCGTCTTCGAAAGGGCGTCATTTATATAAATACTTTCCGTACGTTCGCGATCATACATGTTCACACCTGTTGCCAGGTAGCTAGTAGCTACGCACAGAAATAAGTAGGCAAGCCTACCTAGGCATATTCTGTGTATTCTTCTACGGCTCTTATACGTATACTGTATAGGGTACATAGAATTCCAGTTGGGCTAAAATCTTGAAATTTAGTAAGAAACAATGTCTTACTGCATATAATATAAAGGAAAAGACTGAAAACCACAAATATAACATACTTTAATGGACATTTTTTTTTTATATTTCCACAGCAACGTCACCTCACTGCACCTAATGGTAAGTGGAGAGGGCTCATATAGTACGTCACCTGACGAGAGATGATTATCCTCGGCAGTCGACACAATTATGCCAGCCTGGTGGAACTGGATATACACAGGCTGATTGCGAAACGCAATACACATAAGTGGGCCACTAAGCCAGATTTGGCACCGAATGCACACAGTGTGTTAACCCCAAGTGTGTATACCTCATGGTTGCCAATTCACATGAAGTCTATAAGCCTCTCGAATAGTTCTTACCAATTTCCTCTCTTCCCATTCTAACAGGTTTCCTCATACTTCCCCCACACTTCCTTCCCAACTATCCCCTCCCAACTTTCTTTCTGGGCAGTCGCTAAGCCGGAGGATTCTAGTATACTATTCGCTTTTTTCCCCTGGTGTTGACTGCAGGGTCTGTATTTATAAAAATAGATAAATCAATTAGTTCAATTGATTATTGGATATTCGATTAATCCCGTGAATTTATCAGTTTGAATTAAGGGTACGTCGATAATGTGTTGGCGGGCAATCGCAAATCAACTTGTTTTGCTAATCTGTTTATATTCGGGATCAGTTTACGCTAGAATGACATTGTATTGGATTATGTGGGTGTGTACGAATTTACTGCGAGAATTTAGATTAATGATTTAGAACCGAATACTAGACCAATTATACAATTTGCGTGAATCTTCCGAGTATGTAGATTATTAAATGGTTTGATGAAATATCAGAAAAAAGCGGGATAGCGACGCGACGCTGAGCATTTATATATGCAATATCATCATGCCTATTACATCTATTGTAGACATTGACGTATATTCTACCGTACTTTGTATCAACGATTGTAGATGATTTAAACAGCGTCAACTGTTGGAGGTCCCTTTTAGAAAATTTATTTGATGTCTGTAGTGACTAATTATTATATAGTAGTTAATTCATTTTATATGGAATATGTCCTGACGCCAGCGTGGCGTTCCGTTCCACCTCACTCACTGCTTGATGAAATCTTAAGGCGATACAGAGGCTAGTCTAGAGATTTTTGTCGACATAAAATATATTATGTAAGCCGTAGGACTCACTACTCATTCCCAAACAAATAATATTAAATGTTGTCTTGACTGGTGATTGAGATTGAGATATCCTTGTAGTCTGTGATGTTCAGCAAAACATATTATTAGAGTTGAATGTTAAAAGTTCCAGTCAGAAACATTCAAAATTGAAGCCAGGGTTTGAACAGGAAAAAAGTAAGTCTAAACACTAAATAACTTCTCCGACTCCAGTGATAACATAGCTATAATAATGTTCTGATTGCGCGTAATGTAGACAATGATAAAACAGTATTTTTAAATATCTAAATTTGTGTGTTCATACACAGGTTTACAAAATATTACAAATTCAAGTAGCAACCAGATAATAATGAACACATGAATGCAAAGCATGAATATTTTGGAGTCTGAGTGCCAATATACATCGATCAATAAGTCCTGAGCCTACTATATAGATGGCGCTGTTACGGATATATACTTACTACAAAATTTTCAAAATGTACTGACCTCTATGTCATGTCAAAATTTTATAACCTTTTAATTAATTGTTTAAAAGTGACAGCGATTTTAGTGATACTGATAAACGTTATGAGAACTCTACTTCATTGAAAGCAACAGTTAAACATTGATTTGTTGAATTTAAACGTGAGCGTACAGGCAATGATGCTGAACGCTCTGGACGTTGCAAATGAGGTTGTTGTTTTACTGGTTGGAGACTTAATGAAACTCTCATATATCAGGATCGACTTTATTGTGTGCGCGATATCGGTCGTTGCAGGAACGGAACAGGATGAGTGGCAAAGACAGTGTTGCCGTCTATTGAGGCATGACCATAGACCAACTTCATTTATTGTTGTCTATGTGACAGTTGTTATTCCAGATAATATAAAAAAGTACATAACATTTTGAAATATTGTTAAGTGAAGTAATAGGAGATAGCCGAAGTTCTAAAGATATAAAAAATAAATTACCTCTATCACTTTCACTATTATTACCTCTTGCGGTTAAGAATTACCTACCGAGTTTCGCAGTTAAATATATATTTCTTAATGATTGTTATTTTTTATGATCTTTGTTGTGGCTACGCAGTTATGTTGCCATTAGAGTTCGTTGTTCTGGCCATTGTAGATCAAGTTCTACCAATATTTGCCTTTTTCAAACTTTGCTTATGCTTCGTTATAGATTAGATTATTTGTAAAATATTATTCGAATAACTTATTAGCACAATAAAGTAAAATTATTTGGATTCTTTAGCACCTAAGAAAATCTTAAAGGTGTCAATTATTTTTTAAATAACAATTCTTACAAATCTATACAATTTAATATGTGGAAATGTACAAAGGACAATGCCCAAAACCAGGCTATCTTTGCGTCAGTCATTCGTCTTAACCAAATATCCACGAAAAATCATAATTTTAATTATTACTTCATTTGTATTTATTTCCGTCAAAAGCGAATGGGGGTTTAAAATATATGAAAAAAAAAGTTGTTTAATTGTTACAAATGAAACACCGGATAATTTACTGCCAATATGGTGAATTGATACCAATTCATAACAAATTCCCTTTTTAAATGGAATAAAAAAGTTAATATTATGTACAATAAATGTGCCCGTATTTGAATCTATAATATATGTATTAAGTATATTATTCATCTCAAATATATTGTAATAAAATAATATATTTTATTTAATAATTATGACCAAACTCCAATTAGTTGGTAAAAAGAGAAAATATTAATTGTTCCAAAACAAACAAACAGCGACTTGTACTTGCATTAACAGAAATACAATGGTCAGCTAAAACATGTCTGGAATTTATTTTTAATTAATGAATATATGGGTACAGATTTTTATTATACTGGCAACTGAAATTAATGACATTTTGACACTTCAGTATTGTTTGAATGTTAAATCATTAAAATATTTTAATATATTTTATCTTATATTATATCTTCAAGATCTGAGTGTTTTTCTTGTGTATTTTAATGTTGAGTCGAAAAATCCTATGTTAAAAACAACGTATATAATGTGTGTTTCGAACTTTGAGACGGAAGGCTTTTAGTTAGCAAATAGCAACACAATGTCATCTAGAGCCTAGACCCAGGACAGTTAATCGAGACGGCATATCCCGACGGTGTATTGACTGCACCTTTGCGGCGCCACAGCAACAACAAGTATATTTCTTGGACGAGCTGTCCAGTTTGTAAGTTATGTAGATTATTATTAACATACCCACAATGTGGGAAATATTTTGCCAAAGTTAAAGAAAACAGTTTAACAATAATAATAATCTGAACATGTTTACTCAACTTCTACATTATATTTTAGGTTTCAAGGCTAGAATGAGTTTATGCTGCCTGCTGGAGATCAGCTAATAGAGAGGTTCACAGACAACAACAACATGACATGACCCGACCAGCGCTGCAAGAATTCATTCACTCACTTCAGGAGTATATATAAACGTGCTGCAGCTTTATTAAATTCTTGTTTTTATTTTGGGATGCCAAAAATATATACCTCTTTTAAAAATATACATCTATATAACAATATGCATCGGATTTCGTATTTCTGGTTTTATTTTTCTTTCCCTATGATAAATAACTATTGCCTAATCAGGCTGTGAAGTGAGTTCCTGGGTTCGATTTCCAGGCCAAGCAACATTTTATCTCGGTATTTTTAACATGAGTTGCCTGGGATCGGAATCCTCCAAATAGGGTTGGCGGCAGGCATACGGCCGGTCATAAAAACTAAGCTGAATCTATTCTACAATATGTGTTGACGCCATATTGGGGTGAGATAATGGTAGGTGGAAATAAAGATTAGTTAATCCATGTAATAGAATAAGTCGTAAGTCAGAAAAACATATACACAAAAGATCAGGTAAGATATTATGTATGCTCCGAAAAAAACTAATATTCCGCCATACTATGTTAAAAGTTTTATTGGAGTTTCGTCTTATCAGATATATTAGTACCTATGAGGTTCTTATGAGGGCAATTAACGCTAGGTGAAAAGACCGTCCACTAATCGCTTATAGCAATAACAAGTAGGTACTGCAATATTGAACTTAATCAGGCACATAGGTACTTTCTACCTTACATTATTGCAGTCCATACTTAACCTCAAAATAACCGCGCTATAAAAATTCTGATTACTCCGAACTCCCATCGAATATCTAATTGTTTTCAAATTGTATAAAAATTTGGATATATTCCCTATAGTTTTGTGAAGGTTTTGTACAGACGCAAGCATAGCCCAACTCTCATACAAAAATGGGCATTCTCCTTTGACAATATTAAGACAACAATGTAGGTTGTTTCGTGATGCAAAAACGCTTGAGATATAGAAAAATAGTATTAGCATTCATTTGGCAAACCTTTTAAATGATAAATCAGTTATAATTGAAAATCTAGGAATATGTTTTTCTGTTTAAAATAGACTGGCATGGAATAATATACATAGAATAAGTACCGCGTTTGCTCACCGTTAATCAAAAGGGTAAACGTGTGGAAGTGTCAGAGTGCTGTTTGGAGCTTTTAAAGCGAAATAAAAATGTTTTTTTCATGTGATATGTGACAGTGGATGAAACATGTGTTCACCACTACACTCCACAGTCTAAACGGGAGTCAAGTTAATAGATGACAACCAATGAAAGCGACCACAAACATAAATATCAGCTGGCAAGGTTAAGGGATCCGGGTTTTTGGATGCGCAAGGTATAATATTGATGAACTATCTTCAGAAGGGAGGAAGAATCAATAGCGAATATTATATGGCGTTTCTGCGTCTAAAGCATGAAATTGCGAAAAAATGGCCTCAAATGCAAAAGAAAACAGTGCTTTTCCATCAAGAAAATGCACCGTGTCACAATGGTAAAACTGCATGAAATACGTTTGAGTTGTTATCTCACTCACTATCTGTATTTTAAACCAAACAAAATGATTCCGAAAAAAAATGTCTCAAATAAAGCAAAAGCCGAAAGTAAGTAAGTTTTATAGGAAGGGAAATTTAAGAGCAGCGCTGCGCTAACTCTACCACCAGTTCGGAAAGCAGTTTTCACCAGAGAAGAACGGGCAAGAAACTCTGGTGTTGCTCTTTTCAATTAGATTGCATGTTGAAATTGAGAAAAAGGATCTTGATAGACAGACAGACAGTTAGATGGACAGGCGTGCAATAAAGTGCTCCTATAAGGGTTCCTTTGAAGATACGGAACCCTCAAAATTGCGATGAATTAATAAACCTCCTTTGCAGTCGGTTAAAAACAAGTATGA